>NW_010546972.1:86461-104363 GCF_000687285.1 Phaethon lepturus
ACTTATAATTGCGCCTAATTTGGCTATAATACAAGCTGCACATTGGACTGAGAAGAGTCCATGGCCCACAGTGTGTAAGCTGTCACCAAATTGCATTTTGCTAATAATTCATATCTCTAGCCAGCAAATTAAGACAACCAAAGTGCCACCTAACCAGGTAGCTATGCTGTGTTTAGATATCAGTTAAACAGTTACAGCTTGGTTTTGTTTAACATGATTTCTCTTAAAATTTTGACAGCGGGCCGAATGCTCTAGTAGCTTTTAGCCAAATTATTGCAAGGTTTCAATTTTCATCTTAAACCCTGCAGAGAGGTATGTAATCATATTATGCTAATAAATATCCAGTGCTTTCAAGCTTAACAGAGGAAAGGGATCAAAAAATTGGACAAATCAAAAATACAAAAAATTTTAAGCAGATACAAGTTTTAATTTATTTCACATTAATGCTCAACACTGTTGGTCAAATAAACGCTGTTTTGCTTTCATTTCTGCCATTAGTTTTGATATCCTGAGGTATTGTCACCAGCAGGAGGAGAACATTAGTTGTGATGGAACATTTGCTTTCTGAGAGCTCTTAAATTCACAAAATGCCCTCACTGCGTATTTGGGTATGCAATGGTAGATACACCTGGAGCAAACAGAAACCTCAGAAAAACATCATCTGTTTTACATATATAACCTTACTACCTGTTCAGACAAGCTAGTGACCTGAGAACAAAATAATTTAAGAGTATCTGGCTGTGACTGTTTCTCTTTCAAACAGAGTATTAAAGTAGTAAGTACCATTTACACACATAGATAAATTGCTAGATCCACAATGACCTAGAAACTTAAGTATTTTATTAACAGAGTAGATTATGTCCCTCCAGGACTTGATACAACATCAGAGCATGATCCTTTCAGCTGCAAATGCACAGGACTTACCACTTCATTTAAAGGTGGATGTTCTCAGAGAATCACAGAATAGTTTGGGTTGGAAGGGACCTTTCAAGGTCATCTAGTCCAAGCCCCCACAACGAGCAGGGACATCTTCAACTAGATCAAGTTGCTCAGAGCCCCATCCAGCCTGACCTTCAATGTTTCCAGGGATGGGGCATCCACAAGTTCTCTGGGCAACCTGCACCAGTGCTTTACCACCCTCATTGTGAAAAAAATTCTTCCTTATATCTAATCTAAATTTACCTTTTTTCAGTTTAAAACCATTACCCCTTGTCCTATTGCAACAGGCCCTGCTAAGAAGCCTGTCCCCATCTTTCTTGTAGGCCCCCATTAGGTACTGGAAGGCTGCAAGAAGGTCTCTCCAAAGCCTTCTCTTCTCCAGGCTGAACAACCCCAGCAGGTGCAGGACCCTGCGCTTGGCCTTGCTGAACCTCATGAGGTTCACACGGGCCCATTCCTTGAGCTTGTCCAGGTCCCTCCGAAAGGCATCCCGTCCCTCAGGCATGTCAACCGCACCAGCTTGGTGTCGTCTGCAAACTTGCCAACATTGTAATGTCAGAGTCTGATACACACGTGTAGAATAAGATTCCAGGTAACAGAGGGGAGCAGTGTTCCCACACTGGTCAGTTTATAAATCATATTATTGTCCAAACCCAAAAGAAAAAAAAGCTTTGTTATCTCTATTAATCCAGTGAGGTTAAAAACTCTGGGTTTTTACAACTTAGGAAAAAAAATGGAATAACTACAAATGTTCATAAGCACAGCTGCTGATTAATAATCACTCTGCTTGCACCTGAGATTTGTCTGCAGTTGGATACGGCTCCCAAGCATCTGGATCTTTGTTGGCAGCTTTGAGATTAGGAATTACTGGTCACCAGGATTTGGTTTGTAAAATTTTTTCTCATGAAATATTTTAATTATATAGCATAACAAATTCAGTGCAGGAGAAGAAAATCAAATTAAGGTATTGGAATGCATGAATCTGATAATCTTTTTTATTCACTATGTATATTCTATATCTATAAAAACATACACCTATATAGATACAGACACTTATACATGTATCTATCATCAGCATTGGTATGGAATTAAGAACTTAATTTTTTCCTTAATACTGTTAACAATAATTAAATATCATTTTCACACTGCACTTGTATGCACTCCAGTAGGGAACACAGAATGAGGCAGCATGCAACAGCAGCAAGCTCTAGGGAGACAGGGTTACTCCGCTAATAAATCCACCTGGACTCCAGCAGATGCCAACTCCTGTCAAAGCTATTAGAAAACACTTGATCATTTGCTCCTGTTTTGTTTGCCACGTACAGCATAATCAAGAAAATTACTTCTCAAGTAACACTTATCTTTAGACATTACAATTTTTTACCCCTACACAGAACATTGACACTGTCCTCATTTTAAACCCACAGATATGGGAGGGAATTGCTAAACTCATCCAGCAGGTCATTAGCAAAGCCAGCTAACTATGCTGCTGGGTCCCATCCAGCAATGGTGCATTTGTTTATCACACTGCTCTCTGTGCTTTGCGTGGTCGCTGCCTCCAGACAGCTGTGAAGGATCCACCTGCACACATGTACAGACTCACACAGCACACATCTGTGTAGCAGTTGTATAACAAAACACACAAGGAAATGGTGAGGTGAGCTGCCAAAAGGCAAGGAGAAAACAGTTCTGCTCAGGAACAAACAAGGTAATACACATGTGCCTGGAGCAAACACAAAAGGGTACCATACAGCACCGCTTCAGGGGCGTGCTTCCCCCCGTTCATTTTCCAAGTGAAGTCTGCTAATAACACAAACCCTAGAAATCACAGCAGATGTAGAAGAGTCACAAGAAACAGTAAAAGGTATTATTCCCCCCACTCCAAGTCATCACAAATCTTCAATACAGAAAACTCTTCCCATCTTACTAAAGTCAAAGTACACTAATAACGGTTATAGAAACATTCAACACACACTGTTGTTTTACCTGTCCTAAGTCTCTACTCCCAACACTGGATTTTAAAGACATGGTTGGTACGAATGCTCAACAAGATCTGGCTGAAGATCTTAACACACTCATTCTGCATGAGTACCAGCTGAAGAGAAATTGCAGCCGCAGCACTCAGCCAAGCATGAGTCATGCCCATCACACTGAGAGCTTGCTGCGTTGAAAAAAGATGAGACTGCAATAACCTTGGGCCTTTAAGGCAAAAAATACTAATCACCAGCTGACACCAGCAAGTCATGCTTTTGAGCAAAGTGCTTTAATTTTTGTACATGTCATCTCAAGAATCATCAAATTTTTAATTGCTTCATACACTGCAATGATGGTGTCAAGGACTCTTATCTCAAACTTGTAAACCACTGGTCTTTGCTATGCAATAACATCATGAGGAGATGTTGCTAACTGTCCTGGTTTCAGCCAGGGTAGACTTAATTTTCTTCATAGAAGCTAGTGAGAGGCTATGTTTTGGGTTTGGGATGAGAAAACATTGATAACATGCTGATGTTTTGAGTTGTTGCTAAGTAGTCAAGGACAGTCCAGCTTCTGGTGCTGGCCTACCAATAAAAAGGCTGAGGGTGCACGGGAAGTTGGGAGGGGACACAGCTGGGACAGCTGACCCAGGCTGGCCAAAGCGGTATTCCATACCATATAACGTCATGCTCAGTATATAAAGATGGGACAAAGAAGAAGGAAGGGGTGGAGGGACGTTTGGAGCGATGGCATCTGTCTTCCCAAGAAACCATTACATGTGATCGAGCCCCGCTTCCCTGGAGATGGCTGAACACCTGCCTACCCATGGGGTGTAGTGAATTAATTCCTTGTTTTGCTTTGCTTGCGTGTGCAGCTTTTGCTTTACCTGTTAAACTGTCTTTATCTCAAACCATGAATTTCCTCACTTTTACTCTTCCAATTCTTTCCCCGGTCCCACCGTGGGAGAGTGAGCGAACGGCTGCGTGGTGCTTCGTTACCAGCTGGGGCTAAACCACGACACTCACCATTGCTGAACAGTACCCATAGTACACCTGTCAGACAGAAAAATAACTTCCATTTTTTTATATGAAGCAAGAACAGATTTATTGAGAAAAAAGGGGACTGTAGAACTTTATTGTTTCATAATAATTTTCCATTATATGATTCTTTCCTGTTTGACTACACACACAACTGCCTGTAAACATCAATGGGAAGTACATGACAATGACCGGGGGACAGGGTGAAACAACCTTCACCAATCTTCCAAAAAGCTTTTGAAATATCCCTTTTTTCACCTTAGTCTTGGATAATCTATGTGGACATAATTTATCTGAAAACAGCTGCAGCCATTAAATTCACAAAATAAGCTGGTATGTATTTCCTTCTAGAAAAGGGTCTAAAAATTAGTTAAATGAGGTAATACCAACATACATTGATGCTAACAAATATTACAATGAAGGCAGATGATGTCATCAGTGACATTAATGGGCATTAGGAAATTGTACAACATAGGGAAAGCACAAGTCCTCTATGATCAACAGTTTGCACCTAACCACAAACACCACCGTAAGAGATTCTCTCAACCCCTGAAAAAAAAAAATCATCAAAAAACCCCACCCATCAAAAAACCAGCAAAGAACAGGACAGTCATTCTGCAAATGTATTAGATTACATTATTAGAGATGTATTAGCTTGATTTATCACACGACACCAGAGGTGTCATCAAAAATGTGTAAAAATATATTCAGAAATGAAAGAGGGTGGTTGGCCTGTGTTGCACAGATGCACAAGGTGTCATGCACTAGCTATGCAAGATAAAACCATGCACAGGACGCTGAAAGGATATGCGGCTCACAGGTGATACACTAAGGGCATCCATATCACTGGGAATATTATCCCCCAGTAGGTACCATTTCAGATTGATAACAGCGCTAGCTATAAACCTCTCTCAGGATTAGATTATCTTTTACTTCTCAATTCCAATAAAATAAAAATTACACTGTTTTCTAACCCTATGACTGATGTGGGTTTCTCATTGGTCCACCACTCTACAAGCCTTGACTAAGTGGGAAATATCTGTACCACTATACGAGTATTTTGCATAGCTCTGCAAGAGCAGAGAGCTTGCTGTAGGTAAGATCAAGGACGGGTACAGGAGGAACCTGACAGGAAAGAAAAACTATGACCTGGATTAGGAGCATCCCAACAAACATTCAAACTACAACAGACAGGCTATTAGCTGCGAACAACCAACCTGCCTGCAGCTACCAGTTACGTGGCTGCTTTTCTAGAGCTAAATGAAGACATACAATATAAATAAAAAAAATATAACAAAACATTGATCTGTTAAAGGAAGGAGCGAGCAGGGCCAACTCGCTAACACTCTCAGAGCACGCAGCAGTCAGCAACCAATCCAAACTGCAAGAGCTGGAGTCAGGTGGCACGCAAACACCGCAAAGAAAGGTCAAAGATGCAGTAAATGCACAGAGGCCCTTCCTTCAGTTACTTTTTACTACTGGGTGAAGAAACAAATTAATGCTTTAGGCTTTGCATGGATAAATCACTTTGCTTACCCTATGGGAACCACTGCTTTAGCAACAGATGGCAACGTATGTAGGCAGATGAGAAAGGTAGTCATTGATACAATGCAAGAGCATATTAGCGCTACAGACAGCGTCATAACAGGACATTATCAACCAGGCTTGAGACCCAGAGACCAGCAGAGCTCAGCCACAGCCAGCTAATGTGAAATACTGCCCTTAGGCCCACCAAAACTAGAACGTGCAAGTCAGTCCAACCCATAGCATGTCCCATGAGCCAGTCAGGAACCAAACAGTGATTGTAGGCACCCAGTTGAGTCCTTGTAACTCTCCCCATATGAGCTGTCACAGAAATGGGAGAGCAACATTAATCTAATTTTTTACTCATTTCCAAGGAGGTGCAAGAAGCATACAGATATGGACTAGTCTTTTCCTTACCTGCTTGCCTTCTGCAGAGAAAAACACTTTATGCAATGATCACTTCATGCCTCCCTTGGCAAAGAAGCAACATGATCACTGTTATCTGACCAATAGGATCAGTCAAACACATCCTAGAAATCTCTAATACTTCTCAATGCAGTACAGATTGATGCTGCCCAGGACAGTCAAATGTTTAGCCAATTTTATTTGTATACAAGCTTGCATAATACAAATTCTATAAAATGAAGTGTTCTTTTCCATAAAAATATATATATATGAAGTTCTATTGGAATGTGCTTCCTTGTCATGTACCTCCCTTACCAAGCTCTTTGCCGCTGGGCCTAGGGCCAGAATGGTTCTGCTTTCCAAATTCCAATCTTGTTTTTCTCTGGATGAATATCGGAGTGAGCAGATTGTCAAAGGACAACACAGTGAAACCATCTTTAGGAGGAATGAAGGTCAAAGCGTTGCATGGAAGCACGTTTTCTGCTCTGACAGCAAGTAGTAGAAACCCTATGACATGTTCTGCGTAGATAATGATTGCAGTTTATATTTACATACTCACATTTGCAAACACTGTCCTGGTAATATGATGAACAACACATGCAGCTCCTCTGAATGAACTATGCTTTGAAAGTTGCCTTCTCTGAACAGCTGGAGGAATGCTGGTCTCACAATCCTCAGGCAGGCCATAAAACATAAGACTTACTGACAGCCTAAAAAAAAAGCTCTGTTGCGATACTACACAACAGAGCCAGCTTCTTACAAGCCACTGCCAGCTCCACGTTGCAGGGAGATTTTTATGCTGTCAAATTAATAATGCAATAAAAGGCAGGGGAGTGCCTTATTTGTAAGTATCAAAATATAAAATTCTACCATAGATAGTTCAGGGAAGGTAAAGACTCTTCTCATAGACTGGAAGTGACAGCTTTGCATTAGAAAGCAGCAGTAGATATTCAGAAGCTCCAGGAAAACCTGCAGTAAAGGCACCAAAAATCAAAGTGCAGCTGCTCTTTTTACTGTTTAAATCATTATATATTAGCAACAAATCTTGTTGTTGGCCAACACTCAGAAATGGCATATGGCCAATAAAAGGTTCAGTGGAGTTTTCCATCTGTCACGGAAATCAGTTATGGCTCCAGCTCATACATAGTAAGATTAGTGTCATAATTATTTGTGTACTAGACGTCAACCATTCAGTCTAACATGATCATTTGACTACACAATTTGCTAAATATACTGCCCAAGCAAAGCACTACATAACAAGACAACCACACAACTGAAATGCATGAGATTCATTTATAGTATATAACGCTAGCACTAACAAGAGGTAAGCATGTGAACAGAGGGTGCTGTCTTGCCACAACAGGTTATGCAAATAGAAACACACTAAAAATGTATCCTCTTGATACGTAACAAAGTCAGTAAGAGGTAACCATGCCCTTATTAAAATCCAAGTCAAATGCATGCAAGGTAGCAAGTCAGTGAGTGGTCACCACATCTTTTTTTGTAGCCTGGCTTGTTCGTTACAAATACTGAGCATATGGATTTACTTTGCTGTCTTCACCGTCCTGCCAGCACAAGAAGGCTGACAGACTGAGCTTTAAACTATTTTGTTTCACTATAGATTCAGGAAATACCTTAGAGCATTGTCTGAGGTTTTTCAAAGTTCTTTCTACAGCATTTTCTGTTAGTTTTTAGCCACTGTGGAAACAACAATGATATTTTTTCTCCCTCCCCCTACAGCACTCTGGTGCTATGAATCCTGCACCGATAGGTCTTTAGGGCTGTATTTAGATCTAGATTTTCCAGACACTGGGATTTATATTTCAATCAGCCAAGAGTCACAGTCTGCTTGGCCCCAGATTAGAGTACAGGCACAAGCATATTTCTGTTTTCTAGTTCAGTCAGAAAAATCTGTAACACGCCCAAATGCAGAACTTTAATAAAGGAAGAGGGGGGGAAAAGTGTTCTAAACTATCCTGGAAGTCAAAAGCAAGAACATTTTTGTTTGTCTAAGTTTGCAACAATAGTCTTTCTCTTCCCTAAGCCTTACTGCTCCGCATCTTCTCCAAGAGAACTGCCAAAGTAGTTTAGGGCTACTGGATCCCACATGTGGCTGGCTTTTAATGTTTAAAACTTGGGAAGCTGGGAGCACGGTAGAGAGGGATGCAGGAATTCACTGAAACTTTTTATAATATCTAATAATCCCTTTGCAGTTTGGTCAGAGCTGGCACAACTTCACAGCAATAAGCTGATTCGCACAGAAATGGGCTCAAGGCTCTGACAGACGATAGCGGTTCACAAGAACAATTTTTTGCTGCAAACAAGGTCCTATTCGTAGCGCTGTTTTGCTCATCAGAACAGGGAGGAGAGCAAAAACAGTTTTTCTTTAAAAAGAGGAAAACAACTACAACAGAAAAACCACCTCAAATAATTACAGTGCTCAACTCAGATGCTATTAGTTATCTTGATTAGCAGGGGATCCTTAGAGTGCCCAAGACACTCATATGTGAGGCTAGCAGACATAGCAGGACCTAGATCAGGGCAGCAGATGGAAAGTAGGTAGGATACCCTCAAGTATCCTAAAATCAAACACCCACAGTTACAGAACTGGACTGGAGTCTATAACACATTCATATTCTTGGACAGCAGATAATCCATTAAGTAGATCCAGTATTCAATATCTCAAGGACAATTAAATTGAACATTTTTAAAGCCTGTTTAAATTTGCATCATTTTCTTTATTGCTTCTGTCAAATTGAGTGAAATATTTAAATCAGAAAGCATATGAAAAAAGCATTTCCAAGCAGGGTTTTTAAAAGCCTTGAGGTTATATTGCCAATTGTTTGTCCTGTATTGAATATTAGAGATTGCGCAAGGTGTCTTACCAAGAGCATCAACTCATTAGACAGGTAGGAGATTAAACTAGAAAAAAAGCTAAAGGAAGTCCTTCAAGAGGAGACAGCTTTAAACAGATCCCAGAAAGGAATCAAAGAATACACAGTTCATGCTATATGGACAGTGTCCCTCACCTTGAATTAGAGGTGTCTTCAAAACTAGGAACTATTAAACTGAGCAGAAGAATCAGAGTGGGCAGGTTCAATGGTCACTTCAAGAGTATAGCGGTGTGGGGCGCACAGGGAAGACCAGACACTTTATTTACCTAAAGCATACATGAATACAGTACTCCCCCACAAAATCAAAATAAGCATAGCAGGGAATTAAAAAAAAAAAAGTAGCAGTTTCCACTACCTAGAAATTTACCAGCTCTGGGACAGCTGAATATTGCCAAATACTCTTCTACTCTTTGTCCACTAGCAGAATTCAGGTCAGTGTCCCTAAATTCCAAGGGAACACAGATGTACACATTCAACTTTTCTCTAGGAGACACTGCTTCCTCCTTCATGTTGACCAGAGGATTGTATTTGACCTCCCAAAATTTTCACAGGAAAAGACAAGAACCCACCTAAAGCCACTCCTTGATTCCAAGCACTTTTGCCTGGCTTCAGTGGGTGTAAACACCCCACTAGGGCTAAACACAATGAGAGGCTCCACAGAGTCTTAGCCCAGCACAAGCTCTTCAAACACTAAAAAATAAAAATGCATTTCCAGTTAATGAGGAAAGTGTTGAGATAGCTTCAGCTTTGTGAACTGTCACCACTGCTTCTGCTCAAACAGATGGGAAAATACGGTGAAAAAAAACTTTCAATTTTACCACAAATTTCTCAGTGTGACAGGTGAAATTCAGCAGGAACAGAATTGAGAAAGGAAAATACTAGCTTTACATTTATAATGACCTATGAACCAGCTATCCATATTCAAGTTGAGAGCACAGAGGGTCAGGGTGGACATAACAGATTAGAGACAAAGCATCTGGAAGCAGATCCACTGGATCCACCAGTTGTCATCAACAGAGCACCTATTCCATTTCTAGCTGACCCACTTCCTTTTTCCCCACCACTTTTTAATCCCTACTGGTGGCTTCCAGCCTGTTATGCTGAATCAACTATTCATTCAGTCAAGCTCTAGCTGAGAAATCTTTGGCAATGGATGGGAACATCTAAAATTGATCCAGCAAATGGTAAGCGGGGAATTGTTTGTAAAAAGTGTTTATCAGTAAACCAGTCAGTACTGAAACGGCTTTCTTGGAAAGCAGGAATAGGACAGCAGCTGGAGACCTGGTTGCCTACCCCTGCTTACCAGGAGAATGGTCCGTGGAAGAAGCAGTGTAAACTTGCATATACTATGCACATCATCTCCATGGTTGCTGTTTGTGTTAATTAGTGACAACTGACCACAACAAAACAATGCTTCCAGTGGTCAGGCAACAGATGCATAAGCTAGAAGTTTTAAAATGGGTGAGAAAACCCTAAATCATAGAGAAATTGTGATATGTGAGAACATGAGAAACCAGTTTTAGTGACATAAGGATATAATTGCTCTATCCTTAGGGGAAAAAGTTTCAGCTCTATCACATCAGTTCCTGTGTCAGCACAACATGCTTCTTGTGAAAGATACAGTATTACCTATATATTCTGTGCTAGCAATTAAGACATCAATACATTCATTTCTTAAGGTCTGATAAAAATTTAAAAGTTGCCTTAGAATATTAAAAACATTATGTTCCAGCATATACAGCACTGACAGAATTACTATTGAATGCGTGAGGTTTCAAATAGTCTCCATTTCACAGTGGAGCTTTTTAAAGTTAGAATTGTGAAGGAATAATCAGTAGTAACTCACCAGCAGTTTATGTGAGCCTGGGAGAGGCTAATTCCTCTGACAAAACACAAACTGCATTTCTGGTGATGAGATATCTCATGAGGAAGCAGTGGGGGATCGCACCAAAGCTCTCTAAGGAGACACATTCTCAGAGTTTGCAAGAATTTTGTGCTTCAGCTGTCTGCACTGCTCAGTTTGAGCAGTAATAGTTCTGTCAGCTCCTCAACAGAAGCACAGAATTGATTTTGTTGCTTCATCCTCATGTAAAGCTTACAGTGTTTCCAGAAGAAAGGCATGCATCTGCACACATGTGTAACTCACATATTAGTCTGGATATAATTTCCGTGAACTCTACCAAACGTATAAACTGGGAGAACCAATTTATCAAGAAGTTCCAGCTGAATTTCAGCCAGTTTTCATAAACTCCAGGTTCACAGAGCTGTCTCTCTAGACCATCTTTTTGGCGTGCAGCTGCTCAGCTATGTTTTACCAGAAGTTTCTGCTCTTTAATTTGTTGGGCCCCCCACTTCATTGCAGAAGATACAACAGGATTATGCTTCACTGTCTAGCCAGGCTGCCACAAACACCCCAGCTCCTGAGAAAACCGTTCTCCACTTCCCGCTTTTCCCCTCCTCAGCAAAAGCACAGCCAAAAAGCAACCAAGCTGTTTTTCTCCCTGCTGGCCTCATCTCTAAGGCTGCACAGGGGTGAGGGGAGGAAGAGAGAATTTCTAGGAGCATATCACAACATGCACAAAGTAACAAAAGGTTAGCATCACAGATACTGCACCAAAACCTGGAGGTACTTTAAAATGCATGGACTTTCCACTAGACTGACGCACAGCAACATAACCCAACATACACAAGTTGTATTTTGCAACACACTGTCTTTTAGCAACCAATGTCTGAAACAGAGAAACATCCTCAAATCAACAACACCTATTACATTGTAAATAACATTAGTACATGCTGATGTTATGTGGTGAAATAACCTGGTAGCCTGTAAGATAGAATTAAATGTGTCTCTTCTCTAGTATGTCAATAATAATTATTTTTCTAATGCTTGTTCAGTTACAGGAATACATGAAAAGAAGCAATCGCATTGGAGAAAACATGATTTGATGTTGTTTATATACAGACACTTATGTACTGAGATTTTGTTTTATCTCCCAAGATATCACTGAGGTTACAGAAGTTGCAAGCAATAACCATAAGAATAATATTATAATCATAAGAATAATAATTTCCATTTTATTTATGTAGAATGTAAATTCCTGAGTACTTGCAAACTCAAGGTCAGCTGAAAGTTGTCAGAGCAGCTAGGCTATTTCATTAGCAACACAATGAAGAACGATAGCAAAACTTTGACAAACCCAACAGACTCACTGAAACCGCAGAGGCTGTGACACACAACCTTCAATGCACGTCTTGATCTCCAAAATGGTTCAAGAAGTACACTGAAAGGATGGCAGGCAGCAGATGAAGCCAAGCCTCAAGACAGCCAGAGTGAGAGCTAAAGTAAAAAAAGTCATAGAAAACACAGACTTAAAAGAGTGAGGAAAAACAAGCGTATACTCCAGTGTAAGTCCAAGCACAAGTGTTTGTGTCAACAGGAAGAGGAAAGAAAACAAGTGGAAGCAAAAGTCACTGAGAAGGACCAGAACTCCTTGGTGCACAAAACTGGCAGGAAAATACAAGCTTAGAAATTGCAGGCAAGGAAGCAATTTTCTGCTCTTTGGCTCTCCTTTGTCCACAGAAACAAGACCTTGCATAGTTGGGGGGAACAAAAAACCCCAAGCTTTTATTGAAGAAATGTGACTTGCTCACTGCCAGTATCCACTCTATCATATGTTTTGCGGTATATTTGCCTGTGCCATTAACATAATAGTGTATTAGAAATTGAAAAGGTGGATGTGTATTTGGTCTATACACAAACTGCTGGAGGGATGGAACAGAGCAACCTCAAGTGATCATGGTGCAATTTTACTATTATCCATGGAACTCCCCTCACAAACCTCAGCATTTTTCTCCATTCTTTGGCCATCCTGCATGCAAGCACCCAACCTGCATGCTTGACACATGCTGGCTCTATTTGCAAAGCATCCACAATTTTCTATCTTTTTTAGTCTACGTGCACCTTTCTGAGTTTCACAGCCTTAAGATGTTCTAATGGCACTGGGTATATTGAAATATCAAATAAGAATTATACAAAGAAGCCTCTCTACAGCATTATTACTGGCTAGCAACAACCTGGCTCTTCTGATATATATAGGTGTATTTATATATAGGTATATCTAGCCTTTGCGGCAAGATTTTCTGATGTGATCAGTCTAGATAGCCAACTACCATCAGATATGCAGTTTCCTAATACCACAAGCACTGACATTTACGATACATTGCAATGGTCTTAATGAGGACTTTTAACCAAAGGAAAGCAGTTAACATAGAGGAGCATTCAAATACTACTGGAGAATTTCTTACAGACTTCATTCTTAAAAACATTTAACCTGGGACATGTTTCATTTTCAGTTTGAGACATTCCTTCGATGTCCTGAACAGAGTCCTGAACCACCCAGTGAGCAAGCTAAGACCATGAGAACTACTGTAGAGCTTCACCAAAGAGTCAGCAGATGAAGTGAGATGTCTTTGGGCCCGAAGATGGGAGGCACAATTTTGTACGTTTGAATTACTGGGAAAATAGAAATCCCCAGGCACCAAAATGAACAGATTCAATCTTCTCCAACTAACAATAGTACACTTTCCTTTCAGCAGGCACTTACTTGAGAACAAGCAAGCACAAAATCCTGCCAAGCAGTTTCTAGCTTTTTGGACATTGCAGGTAGCCCTAAGTCAAGCTATGCCTTTGTCAGGCTATGATCCACTGTATCACATGGAGCAACTTTACTCCACAGTTTACATGAAAAACATTCTAAAACTGCAATCCCCGCAGAAGAGAGCAGACTCAAACAACTCCCCACACTCACCTACCTCCCCTTGATGATGTAACCTCAATGCTTCCGTGGTCTGCCTGCCAAAAATAGCCTCATCGTTCACTTTTAGTGGCTGAAATAAAGCTCGCGACAGCCAAACAGCTCAACTGAAAAGGTGGAAGCTTCCTGCGTTTAGCTTACAGATGCATTAACACTGAAGTCTAATTACAGACCACTTAAAAACATACACTGTTCACAACTTCACAGACAATAAAAATAATTCACCCCATGTGCAAGGTCAGAACATTAAGGCCAGGGGTCCTAGAATAAATATGACTCACACAGGCTACCACAAACCATTCCTTCACAGCTCAGCAGCTTTCCTGGTTGTCACCAGGGATTGCAGTGAGTTGTATCCTCCAGTGATCTTCACAGGTATCCACAGCAAGAGCATTTGGCTCTTGTGTACTTCAGAGCAATAAAGGTCAGAAATCAAATCCTTCTCTTCGACATTGTTCTAAAGCCATGAATTAACCTATCACCTCCTCCTCAAGTCATAAGATTAACTTGCAAATAATACTGTCATGTGTTTATTTGCCTCCACCATTAGATGGTCATATTCCCATTTTCAAGCTTTCTCTACAACTATTTATTTGAAAGAAAGAGAAAGCAAGATAGGATTCTTGTATGGCTAATGTACATCAAACTGATACTTTAAGAAAAACAGCAGCCATCATGAGAGTTGGCAATTCTCAAATTGCTGGTTATGGAGGAAAGAATATTAAACAGCTATCATCAATCTATCTAGATCCAGGAAGTGAGCCATGAAATGCTGACAAAGGGGAATATCTGGTCTGACAATGACGGTATATTTATCTTTTAAATGAATAATAATGGCGTTACACTGAAAAGACTCATTTTAACTTTGCAACAGTAAAGTATTTATCTCATCACCTTAGAGTGATATCTGAGCACCTCAGGGTAAGAGAATTTATTCTACCAGCTCTAAAAGAGACCACCATTTTACACAGAGAGTTACTCCAGCCTCCAAAGAAGCCACATGAACAGCACTAACAGAAGAAAGAGTGGGGAAACTGACCTTCTGAACAGTGCTAGCACAGCCTCCCATCACAACAGTAGGCCAGGTAGTCGGTTCCCTTGTCATCCTCAGCTTCTTTTCTGCCAAACAGAGATAACACCAGATTATCACAAGAATGTTGGGCTTTTTTTTTTTTTTCCTGAGGATGAAAACATCCTCACATACTTTGTTTCCCAGCACATTAGACCTTGTGACTGGGAGCATCAATGGTATATACATGCACAGACCATCACATGAAAAAAGCACAGCTATGCACAGGGTCCACATACTGGGACAGGAGCCATAAAACTAGGGTACAGCTGACACCAAGCTGCACTCCTATCAGCCCTGGGGCTACCTAAGCACACTCATGCAAACTCAGACTGGGCTAATTTTCTACAGACCTCTACAAAAAAAAAACAAAACAACAAAACAACAACCAAACAAAAAACAACACAGCCAACCAACCAACAAAAACCCCAAAAAACCCAAAATCAAAACCACAAAGAAAGGATGACACAGACATTGAACCGTGATCGAAACAGTAGGTCACAGCTTGAGTTAGAAGAAAAATTGCAAGTGTATTTATAATTAAGGAAGCCAGAGAAACTCAGCATTCCTGTACAGGTACATACGATCACCTATACCTAAGCTAGCTGCAGATCCCTTACTAGGATATCTACCTCCTTTTTCTTCCCCCAGCAAGACTGGAGCCCAACACACACAAAAATATTTTGTTGTTGTTGTTTTTTTTAAGCTAGTCATGGATTCACCATACCATCCTCATACCTTCTCTATCTGAGGACTGGATCCAACCAACAAGGATTCAGGCTCCCCTTAAGTTCTGATAAACTCACCTGCTTTTTTACTCACTATCCATGTCCTGTCTGCTTTATGAAGAAAATCCTCAAACAATACTAAGAAAATTCACTGCTTGTAGAAAAAAAACTCCTTGGACTTGTACAGAAGTACTAAACTCCTACCCCACTCACAAGAAAATGCATACCTACTATGTGGAGAAACAACAGCTGATCCTAATACAATGTTTTCTCCCACCTGGCCCCTAAATAGCACACAGCTGGAGTCAGACCTCTATGCAGCCCAATCTCCTTTTGCTTTAAGGGGCAGCAAAACAACTCCCTGTCCTCAGTTGAATGCAGCATTCCAATATATGGTAGCCAGTTCACACCAGAATATGGTCACTGGGAAAGGAGCTACATCTGCTGTAGTTTCATGCTACCTCGCTCTTCAAGAGGTTTTTGCTTGGGCAGCCATAGGAGTGTCCCAGCACATCCCTATGGGTGGCAAAGCGCTAGTGTTAGCAACCTGACTAGCAAACAGCTGCCTTCTCTCTTCTTCAGAAACTCTGAAAAACTTATTTATTATTTTTACTACTAAGCTAAGGAGAGTAGAGCTTTATCTAGCAGCAGCCAAAAAATACAGCATCATGTGTTAAATCTGCACTATTAGTTGACCCACCTCAGCTTTGCAGAATGCTCACTTAGACTGAAATAGCCCAGACCAGGCAGCCAGCCATGCTGAGGCCAAAACACACTCTGGCTGACAGTATTTCTGCACTGGGTCAAGCATGCAGATACGTAGCGCGTGGTTCCTCATGCTGGGAGACTATGGGGTTTTCTTCTGTTTGCTGCTCTCTCCAGGGGTGTGCTTGGCAAGCAGGGTATGAGTGCAGCAAGCTCACTCACAACTTCTCAGCAAACTGAGTAGGCTTCAGTCCTCACTAAAATCAAAGCTCTGGCTTAGCTTCAGCTATGCATGGAGAGGAGGTGCCTATGGAACGGAATTAGAGCTTGAACACAGAGCAGAACCAGAGCATAGCGAAACCTCCAAATCCTGAAATCACATGACTGAGCTTTCCTAACTACACAGCAAGCGCGTTGCTGTACCAGAGAACTGATTCCCAGCAGAAGGGCAGGCTCGTAAGTAATTTAAAGCCATAAAAAAAAGAGTACACCATCAAAAAATATCTGAATTGAAATGAAGCAGCTGATATCAGAGAACTGGGCTGAGGTTTTCAGAGTGGCAAATGATGAGCTGTAAGAAAGAGAGCCAGTGGTAAGGAAGCTGCTTACTTTGATAACGAAACCCTTTCTGTTTTCTCTCTAAGGAAAGAGCCACCCCTAATGTAGACAGGAAAATTCATACTGTTTTACTCTGGTGGCAAGTAGGATTCAGAAGAAAATCCTTACATCCTTCAAGATCAGAATGATTTATTTTCTCCTGTAAAGCAGGATAAGCAGCAGCTGCTATAGCTCTGCTGCAGTCTGCTTTTCAGAGAGCATGGAGCACTCATTTCTGAAAGTTAGTTGTCATCCCAAAAGTCTTGACTATTAAAATCATTCTTGCTCTGGTAAAAAGCATTCTGGGCCACAGAGGGGTCAGAAATAGGCAACAGCAATTGCTGTAGAATTTGTTGTTCCAGGAAGTTTTTCTCTAAGAGGCAGTGTTCATATTCTAATGGTGGCTGTACGATTCTGTTTGCTTCAAACCAGAAGAAAAATACACACTTTTTCACCTTATGTCATCTCCTTTGTCCTAGAGAGAGGCTGATCATGTACTACCCAAACAGCACAGATGCAGGGAACAAGAAGAGTTTAGAGGGATTAGATGCAATGAAGCAAAATATTATTTTGCAGTTTGTACCTCTTTTTCACAAATGTAAGCATCAGCCCTGCACCTAACAAACAATTAGTAATAACACGGGCACCTCAAAATGTCATTTGGCATAATGAGGTTGAAAATGTTTATGGAGACATGTCTATAAGTGATTCGATGGAAACACAACTCACTCTCTGAGAAACCAGTGACTGGGGAGGAGGAGCGGGGGGAACGACGTTACAAAGCCATCTTGCTAAAGGACTGTATTTTGCTATTTAATCCTCAATTATACACATGACTTCATTGTGGAAAGGTCACCAGACAAAGAAGTTCAGTGAACTGGGTCTGAAGGGAGGGATTGTGTGGCAGGTCTCAGCCTTGCTCTGGCTGAACCGTTCACCTAAATAGCACAAACAGCTCCTGCCCCGGCGAAGGACGAGCCCGGTGCTCGCACAGCCCAGCACGGGGATTTCGGTAGCTCGGTGGGACTGAGCAGAAATTGTCACAGCAGAAAACAGATACAGGGCAGTAAGCTTAAATTCACCTTCCACCTCGCCAAACGCTCGCACGGCATCTGGGCGTCGTGGTCAGCAGCTTGCACCAAAAGCGCACTCGTGATGGCCAAAACCTCGCGCTCTCCCCACAAACCCAAAGCGGGAGGCGGCGACGGCCGGAGGG
>NW_010546973.1:0-6069 GCF_000687285.1 Phaethon lepturus
TGTCACCGGGTGCCGCCGTCGGTCCCCGGTTTGCAGCGGTTTTTGCGTCTTTTGATTCTGTGCTTGTCGAGGCGTACCTGCAGGTGTATCGAGTAACAGCGGCCAAAGGCCCTGGTCGTAAAGGTCTCTTTCTACCTCCGAAAAGGGGGAGAAGCAAAAGCGTCCAGTATGTTCAAAGGCAGCTGTCTAAAAATAATAAAAATGGTGGAATATCCACCTTAGCTATAATCTCTTCAGAGTTTGCCTGTAACAATAAAGGACTGTTATGTATGTTATGATGATTTTGCTTTAATGACACTAAGACTTTGCTTTCATCATCCAGAGCCCACTGTAACATCGTGTTCTGTCAAATGTACTTTGACACTCAATGAAACGTAGGCAACTTCAACCTTTAACTTTGAGTTGGAGGAAGTCAAGCTGTTTATCTTCAGTTAAAGAAAGCAAAAGTGAATGGGAACTTTATGCTGTAGCAGAGCATTAGTGTCCAGGCAAGACAACAAATTAAGGTAAGGATTGTACATCTGGTACTCCGTCTGGTACGTCGTATAAAGATGTTTACCAGTTTTCAGGGGAATTGATTGAACTTGTAGGATTGGCACTTCGTATTTGTAGGAGGTTTGTTCCTGGTGTTTGTGGGCTTTGTGTCTCAATTTGATGCAGAATGGGATTTTTTGTCATGAAGGTATTAAAAGTGAAGTTGGATCTAAGGTCTCATTTTGTTATGTTCTTATAACTGAGAATCACTTTAAGTATTCTCTGAAGCTCTTAAAATCTCTCTTCTGGAATAGTCAAAAATACAAAACTGAATCATATTGGTATGAGGCATTAAACATTTACAGCTTTTGGTGATACTGAATTAAATTTGGCAGATATTTTCTCATGTATATAATGATAGCATAACTGTAAATTCTGTGGGCCCATTTTGAATTTAATGCCTCCAAGCCGAAGAGGTGAATGCCTAACAAATGGAACATTAGTAATAACCAGCTACCTAATTGTTAACTAAGGATCTACATTAATACATATCTTGCAGTAGAAAAAACATTTTTAAAGTCAAAGTCTAATCTTTGTTCACAGTTAATACATTTCATTAGAGACATCTCAATGTTTGTGTTCCAAAAACTGCTGAGTATTGTCTTCTAATTGTAAAGCTATTTAAACAGTAGAAATATTTCAGGCTTAGCAGATTTCTGTATTTCATATTTTTGCACATTATAACACCTGGTGTTTTTTAACTGAAGTAGTAAAATATATGAATATAGAAAACAGAATAGTAATGATCTCAACATAATGATCTCATTCAATGTATTGTTATACTAATGGGTAATCCTGTTTAATGCAACTGTTCATGTAAAAGCTCACTGGAGTAAAACCTATTGCTTTTTGGACTTGATCATCCTTTAAGAGGGATTGGTTATTTGGAATAAACCAGTTACAAAGAAGTGTTGGCACAGGCTGTCTAGATAAAAAGCCATCATGCCGTCAGTCTTCAGATGAACATTGCATGCCTACAATTGTTAGAAAGTGCAGAACTGTGAAAATGGAAGAGAGACGACGGAATAAAAGGTAGCCAGTTGCAGCAGTGGTTGTGGTGTTCTCTTTTAGCCACTATTTGGAAGTGTAAACAGAAGCACCATCTTCTTAATTAGAAGCTTTCAGGCAGGGTTAAATTCCTTGCCAACAGGGATACTAAGAAGATCAAAATAGTAGTGGTGCTTTTGATAGTTAGGTTTAAAATCCTGTATTGTGTTTCAGTTGGAGCAATAAAAAAAGCTTATGTAAATCTCTGGATACCTGACCACATGTATGTTACAATAAAGTCCCAACAGCATTAAAATAATTATTCCGAAGATGAAGTTTAGCTAGTCAGTGTAGGTCTTTGCATTTCTTCGTACCTTTGGGACACTTACTCAAGCTCACTCTTAAACCTCAATCAAATAGGTGTGTTTTGGAAGACATTCTGAGAATATTGTTTCCTCATTGATAAAAAGTAGCTTGATTTGCAGAGATCTGAACTTTGCTTGCTAGCTATTCTCTGTCTGCTCTAAAGGGAGGATTCAGACGGAGCAGTTAGGCTGATAATGTCGTATAGTAAGTGAAGCAAGAAAGTCTTCTCAGGGTGAGGGGTGCTTATCCCTGGTCACATGGTGAACTGGTGTCACAAGTTCTTAATAAAATGCATTTTTCACTACAGATAGTTGGGATTTTCATGAGCACTTAGTCCTTGATGAGTTGAGGTAGTCTTCTGCAGAGTGCATTTTAATGGCTTTGATTGAAGCAGAAGTATGGTTAATGTTGGCAAGGTTCTCACTGCAAGGAGTCGTGGCTTCTTAGCCAGAAGAAAATAGCTGATAAGATTTTACTTTTATGTAGTGGCTGAACAAGTTACAGGTCTGGAATAAACCTTAAATTGCAAACAATTTCTGAATTTATTCCCTGAAGCAAAAGAACTGCTATGCTTTTAGCGTAATTAGCCCAGATGGCTTGTGACACACACAGCACAAGTTCAGCAGCGCGTCATGGGAGAACTGAATATCCTGGGTTCTCTTGACTCAATAATATCATGTGTACTTTGAGCTGGAAATTCAAGAATCTCTTCTAGATGGATATAGAGATTCTTGCTATAATGTGAATTTGTGTGATACTTTAACTCATGTTCTGTTTGTGATTCATATTTTAAAGACAGGTTTTACTTAAATGCTTTTATTCTGGTCTTATATGATGAAATTGTTACATAGACTTGTTCATCGGTGTTTTTGATAGTTTGGGGGAAGCTATGGCTTTTCAACTAGCCTTCATCTCAGTAAGGCAAACTTGCATAGGTGGAAACCTGGGAAGACCAAAACTACTGCTGCTAGTAGCAGGAGACTTGAGGAAAGGAGCAGAATCTTTCATCCTGCATAGCCTTGTCCATCTGTAAACAGACTTAAAGCAAACATCTAATCCCCCTTTGTGTAAATCTTTCGGTCATGAAAGCTCTCTGAAATGGTAGTTTATAAAAATAACACTTTACTGTGACTAAAGTTGAGATCTTGATTAAACAAAACAAATTATATGTATCAGCTTCCTTTAAATTCAAGTAAAGTGTGAGCATAGATGACTGTCTGTAATTCTGTAAGCTAATGTGGGAGGAACTGCTCCTATGGACAAACTGTCGCTGGTAACTGAAGTTACACGTTAGTTTGAGAATCCTTTTTTTAAATTACAAATGTGTGAGGATAGAACAACTGTGTCTGCTATGTTGTAGAAAACTGACCTTGATCAGTATTCAGATAGAACTGTTTATATTAATGTATCAGAAAATCGGTAAGAAAATGTAAAACACACTTTAAAATACTTAGAGAAGGCTGGCTGTGGTTAAAAGGATGTTGATATTTGTTGTCCTGTGGTGAATTTGCAAAGTTGTTTGGTACTGGAGTGTTTTTAAAGAGTTTGGTTTTGAGATTGGGAACGGATTTATAGCCATCTTACCATAGACAGAAGCTGTAAGTGACCAGCACTAGTGAAATAAAATTTAATGGCAAGAAAGTGGCACTTTGAAGATGTGGTTCAAAAATAAGCAAGTTTCAGCTGAAAGCTATAATATGCCAGTATGTGGCTGCAGTATTTTTGGTTAAGGGTGGATGTTGAAGAGATGTTAAACTTCACTTCAAAGAATAAGAGTAATTCAGTATCTTCTTGAAAGCACATAGATATGAAACACTGATATAAGTGGTATGTTTGGTAGCAAGGAGAGCAGAAATCAGTGGCCAATTCTTGCAGTGTAGGGAGTTTACAAATAGTTTTCCTCAGGAATCTGTGCAAGTCAATTAAATAATCTTTTAAAAAATTATTATGAGGGCTCTGGAACTCCTTGCTTAAGGCAGTTGTGGATGGAAAAAATTTGGGGGCTCAAGGGCAGGTTTGACAAGATAGTAGAAGAGACATCTGTGGAGGGTTCTGAAACAAACTACATCAAATTCAAGAAAATGGAAAGCAGTTGAAGGTTGAGGAAGTAGTAGCATTCTATCCTGGCCCTGTTCATCCTCTTCCCGGTGTGTTTTTTTAAGGCTACCATAGGACACAATGTGACTTTTTATTCATCACCTTTAAAATAAGCTTGACGACTGGAACTGTATGTCTGAGTTGGAGAATTGAATGTGGACAGTTGAATTGCCATGATCCAAACACAGAGAAAAATTATTTTTTATATAATATTTCAAGCTTATGCAGGGTTCACTTGCCCTCTTTCATGAGAGAAGTTTTAAAGATCTTCTTTGTCGGTCCTTTTTTTCCAGTCTTTTCGTTTTTTTTATCCAGCAGTGGCTGCCTTAACAATTTTTTTAAAATCTGTAGCAATAGTTGGACATGTTCTTGTCTCAAGACTTCTGACATCTTCTGACAAAAACTAAACTATGCTAAAATAGCGTTGGCAATATGTAGAAAATAAATTCCCAGAACTATTTTCTTCTGTCTTTCTACTGCTTCATCTTGTCTAGTCTTGCTCAGTTATCACCTTTGAACCTCTTCAGGCTTACTGAAGATTTCTCAGTACCAGTAGGTCTATGAATTATGTGCAGTCTCCTTAAATTATCTCTATTTGTCATTCAGCTTAACTTATAACTAGAATTCTTATTTGGGCAGTGGTAGAAAAAATGAGCACGTGTGACTGGAGGCGGGGCAGGAAATATCTAATGTATTGGTGGTAAGCACAGCCTCGTTGGAGATTTAAACTAGTGGGAATTCTTAATCTTAAGATACCTACATAGATAAACTCTTCAGCAGTGGTTCAGACAGGTAGTATTCTTTCTGTCATTAGTCCTTACATATAATGACTACAATAAAAATATATTGAATAATACCTGTTTGTACCACCATAAGAGGGTTTTAGCTCAAGACAGCTCAGTGTTCTTATATGGAGAAGATGCATTGGATGAATAAACGAACTACAGGAGTAGGATGGACAAGGTGGCAGTATAAAAAGGGGTATTTCCATTTATAATCGGTTGTATTCAAAGTTTCACTTGGCTTCCAGCCTGCTTGTTCTTAGCAGCAAGAAAATCCTGCTCCAGGTAGTATGAATTACTAAAGCAGCAGAAAATGGTAACTGGAAGCTGATGCTTTAGTTTATTATTAACGTAATGGTGAAGTAAGTCTCTCCTAGTAGAGTTAGACAGGAGTGATATATTTGAATCATTTGGTGACAGTGGATAGTTCTGATGGAAAAGGGAGGCTTCTCTATTTTTAAGTGAAATATTTGCCACACAATAGCAGGTAATTCCTACTTGTTTGCAGAATGACATTGCTTTTATGTCTGAACTCGGAGACAGATTAATGTGTCTTGTAAGAATAAATTCAGAAAAGTTGAAATTACCAACATGAAATGCTGTTGCTGAAGGAATAATACCATAAGTAAAAGCAGTGGCTGCCTTCTGCTATCAGTTGCTTTGCTGACCTAATCACAGTTTTTGAAAGGAGAACTCAAGATCCCCCATTTCACTTCTAGAAAGCTTGGATTCTAGACTGTTGATGATGTTTGGTATTATTCAGTCAATTTTAACTACAGCATAAAATTTAATTTTCCTTTATGATGTAAACAGTGCTGTCAGCTTTAAAACTTTACTGAAAGGCAGCTATCTACATCAAATGAGTTCAGAGTTTTTTGAATACATATGTACACGCTCATATACACAATTATGGATTATCTTCCAGGATAGAAATCTTGCCAAATACAAGCAAGTGTTAAGACAGCACAAGAGAGTAACCTAGATATAGATATGCTGTATGGTAGCACATATATATAGGAAATAATGCTTGAGTAATACGATAGTTTTGTTCTTCGCTGCAGCTGTACGACTTTGTCTTCAGGTTGCAGAGCATTAGATCTGTAAGGCAGACAGATAGTGTATGCCTCTTCCAAGTTTGGTTTTCCTCTTTCTGTTTATTATCTTTGCAAATTTGGTAACGATATAAACTGAATAATGTCATCAAAGAACTGAAGTAAATAAAGACTCTCTGTATCTCTTCACCAACAAAGATTTTGAGAATACATCTTTTGCAGTTCAAGAGCTGTCTGTTAAGCTGTCCTGC
>NW_010546973.1:6100-70776 GCF_000687285.1 Phaethon lepturus
TTCACTAAGGTTGAATCTGTTGAAATTGTTCTGTTTACAGAAGGCTGTCCCTCATGTAACATAACAAATGAAGTAATCCACATAATTTAATTCCTTCTAGCAGGAGTGTGTCTGCAGTGGAGCTAGGTATATCAGTCACGATTATGTCAATTGTTTCTGCTTCTGATTTATTACACTGTATCCCATCTGCCTGTTACAAAGCTTTGAAAGCTGCTCTTGGGGTCAGCACACTTAATGTAGTGTTTTTATCAGCTGCACCTTATGTTCTCTGGATTTCCAGTGAAAGCATTACTATGTTCTGGATCTTGTGTTACGAAGAGTTGGTTATGCAGGAGATGTGTGGTGTTTGTATCTGCAGGCACAGAGTTGACATCGCTGGTTCAGGTTTAACAAGGTATGACTGCTACATTTGGATGAGTGATTGGATGAGTGCGCAAAAGCAAACTTAAGGAAAACCCAATGTCCGCTGGTGTCTGAGGTGCCCCTAGTTCTTACTGAAGGCATCTGATAGTACTGAAGGCATCTGATAGAATTTTGACAAAGTCAGAATCGAGAGACCTTTGTTTTCTCTCTGCTGTGGCAGGAAGAGTAGATCTTTTGAAGAAGGGAATTGATGCCTGAGAAGAGTTGTGCCTCTGCAGTGCTTTATTCCACTTGCTGGCTGACCTCTGTCCCCGAGAGCAGTTAGGCTGTCAGCACTAATGCAGAAAAGACTAAGTGTCATTGCGTTTCACGTCTCTTTTATGAATGAACTACAGTAACCTGTATTAACATGTAAGAGGAATGTGAAAGTGCAGCATTTCAAGTCTGTCTTCCTTTTTGCAGGCTCTGGTATTCTCTTTTATTGGGAGTAATGTATCCTTACCCCCAAGTATCTTCTTCCATCTTCTTTTCTTTGTCCTGAAGCTGCTTCCTTGCTGCAGCTGCTGGACTTTAACTGCCCCCTGCCTTATTCATTTAAGAATGCCAAAAATCAGGGCAGATTTACCTGTTTGAGAAACCTTAGCAAAGCTCTTCCTTCTAGTTAAAATTTGCATGATTTTTTTTCCCTCAATAAAATCTTAAGGGTTTTATGATGACTCAGACAGTTTTGTTTCAACCTTTTGGTAAGGTTTGATGTAAAAATTTGGGGTTTAAAATGCGTAGTCTCTATTTTAGTAACAAGGAAAGCACAAGCGGGCTGACTATTACAGAGCAAACGTTTCTGGGCAGGTAGCACTTAGCCCTTTTTTTCTTCCTTGAGGTGCCTGATACTCAGTGTAAATAGCATTAATGGCAGAGTGAATTGAGAGTGTGGCCCCAAGGGATGTGAATGTTTTTGGTTCTGAAAGTATTCTGGTAGATCTCTTCTACAGAATAGAGCTGCATTCCCTATTCTCCAGTCAGTGCTTGTGTCCTCTAGCCTTACAAAGCACTAAGAAACCATATTCTGATGAATAACTGCAATGCTTTTAAAGATTGGAAGGACTGTCATACCTTTTTGCTGTATTGACTAAAGATACTGTTCAATGTTAAAAATATAGAAGCCCCAATCTCTTCAGCATTTCTTTCTTCTCCCTTTATCTCTATTTATTATCATCCTCTGCTTATATTCCTTGACCTAATGCATTCTGATGGACAGTAAATAAAATTAAGCACCACAGCAGCTTGGATACCTGGTTTGCTTGGTGTTTGATAGATCAAACTTTACAAGTGGGTAGAACATCAGCATACCTAAGTGTGAAGGAAGAAGAATAGAACAGGACTTACCTCTAAGCTCTCTGACATCTGGGAGCAGAATCTCAGAACTTTGAACACAGAAAGCAAAATGATTTGAGAGAAATAGAACAATAAGAATTAAGTATTTTGGAATTTCTTACCATACTTTGTGACTACGGTACCTGCAAAAGGCAGGCTGTCAGGGGTGCTAGTGTTAATCACTGTGCAGTTTGGACATAGTAAAGGAAGAGACACTAAAATTGGTGGATGCCTTCACAAAGCACTGGCAATTGATTCAAGAACAGAGGTGTTTCCAAGGCACTGAAGATAGGAGAAGGAAGGAAAGAAGGCTTGGAAAATTTTATTGCAGAACTGATAAATCTTATTGGATCTTGGAGTTGAGAGAAGGTTGTTTTGATGGAGCTGGAGCCAGTCTGTGCAGGGTAAATAACACAAAAGAATGAGACAGTTGTAAATACTCAGAGTTCAGTCTTGGAGCCATCAGAATTTCTAGTTGTGTTCTGATTGATTTTAATTCATACAGTATGTACAATTTCCTCAGCATTCACCGTCTTTAATTCCTCAGGGTTTGTCCTGCTCAGAGCAGGTGTTTGCTAGCTAGGTCTCCTTCCAGTTTCTTTCATTCTGTTAAGCTCCCATGGTCCTCTTAAAAGCTGAAAAGTGACTTGCAACCATGCTACCTATCCTGCAGTGTTCCTCAGTACTTGCTGAAGAAGCCTTTTGCTGCATCTGTTGCAGAGGCCTCCCTGATTTTTTTTTGCTTGTGTCACTCAGTACCTCCCTATGCTGGTGGGAAGAAGGTATTTTCACATGACTGCCCTAATGCATTTTTAATTACATTTTAAAGAAAAATAGTTCTTAAGTTATGCTTGAGTTTCACCACCTATCAGTGATGAAAAGAGCTGCATTCTGTGTGTCCTGAATAGAAAAATAAATTAATAGAAGCTGCGGTGTTAAAACCCAGAGGTATAGGCAGGTTGCTTTTATAAGCCACACACAGTATGGGACAGGGTTGACATACACGTGCACTTAAATTCACAAAGGCCATGTGTTATATCTAGATTGAGCAGATGATAATTAGAAGTAAATGACAATCTCTTTCAAATTGGCAAGTTTGTGTCTTTTTTTGTGTGTGTGTGTGTTTGGAGGGCATCTTAGTTATGTTGAAAAATCAGTGGGAATTCAGTGCTATCTTGAAGTATGTCCATAGCACCATGAAGAGCTGGTGTTGTGTCTCAGATTTCAACAGGGCTCTCCTGTTAAGAAATGTGGTGCAGAAAACGGGCCGTAAGTGTTACTTAAGGTAGTAAATTGTGCCTGCCTCAAGCCACCCATTCATTGCCTGCCATATGCTCTTCAGTTCCCACGGGTGTGCTTCACTCACTTTCTGCACTGCTTGGGCAGTAGTTAACAGTCCCTTTCTCTGCCCTAATGTAATGCTGTGGCCAAGTAAGCTTTCACTAGAGGAGATAATTTAGGTTACCGGAGGAAGAATGTTCTTACCTTCCTGTCCATGCTGTTTGTATACTAGGAATGTGCTTTTGTTTCCTTGGTGAAAGAATGAAGGTCCCTGGAAATTTTAGCACCATAGAGTTGGCAAGATAAATATGCATGTATACTGGTAAACTGCTGCTTCAGATCACCTGTCACTGAGCCAAACAAGTAGAATTAGATAGTATCTTAATTCTTAGGCCTTCTGTGGAAATAGGCGAATATAGGAGCAAATAATAGGAGCATTAAGGTCTGGCTTGGCAAATGTGGTCGTTAAACTTAACTGGCTTCAGTAACATCCAGCACATGATAGCAGAAATATGAATAATTTGCATCTTCACAGAATTTCATAACAGTTCTGTCAGTCTGCCCACACCAGACACCCAAAAAACTGACTGATGAATAATTGGTGTTTGATACATGAACAATGATGGACATAATGTTTCTGGGTAGGTAAGGAAGCTTGTGTACCGCTGTAGCTGCCAGCTTCTTACAGACCTACAGGCAAGTACCATTTTTGTTATCCAAAAGCATCAGGGAGGTGTTGACTATCTTGATTTTCCAGCAAAATCCTGTTACACAAACTTGTGTTTATCTCTGCCTCAAGAAAAAAAATTCTTCACACTAGGAAGGAAGTTGCTCTAAGAAAAGCATTTTAAGTTAGCTACTCAGTATTTCTGTTTCTTATGTAGATGGTCTTCAGTTTGAGGAGACGAATGAAACGCACATCTGAAACTGTTGGCAAAGCAATAGTGCTGCAGAATTGCTCTCGTCTGTCACCAGTCTGTCAGATACGTTTCATCCAGCAACTGTTTATTCCACCCTGCTATGACAATAGGAAGGGAAGTTGGTCCCACTCATAGTAATGTTTGGTACTTGAAAATGCTATTAGCTCTCTGATGGCGTGGATCATAGGGACCACAATAATTTAAAGGTGCCCAATCATTGAAATATATGAATCTTAAGCTGTCTTCTGCTGTAATAATCATTCCAGAACATGTAAGGCAGAGTCTCACATGCAAACCCAAACTTTTCTGACAAGGTAACATACAGGCATCTGTGTTCCTGGTGTTATTGAAACAGACTGGGAATGAAGTAAAAGTGAATGTTGTGTTTGCTAGTTGAAAGTAACATCAGAGGATCTTGTTGAGGTGTAAATAATCCTGTACAGAAAGCACAAAGGAGAGTGAGAATGAATATCCTCTTGCTTATCACCAGGATCTTGAATATCCTTGAAGGTAAGAATGTAGCAGCTTTTCAGTTAATTCAGATTATACTTCAGAGAGGGTTTGTAAGTTTTAATTCCTTTTCCCTGGATCATTATGTAAGACTAGGCTCTTTATAATTAGTTTAATTCCCGATTAGACTTGTGTGCACTAGCTAATGTATTTCCCAAGGCAAAGTATTTAAGGCTAGTTTGCCCAAGTGTGTGTTATAAAAAAAATCCATAGATTGCCGAATTCTAAAAATATTTTGGATTTCTTATAATGCAGCAGAATACGACTTAAATTGTATTCAATGAGAGTTTTCTGGGATGCAGAAATTGTACTACAACTTGCAGGTACTATGCTTCTTGTTAAGGGAATCTAATTTTTAGGGTAAGGTTAATATATGTCAAGGAGTTAATATATGTCAAGATTGAGGATGTTTAAGAGAACTTAATACTTACATTTTCCATTTTCTGGTAAGAGTAACACCTGCCAAACCCGATACTGTTAAGTTTGGGGTTTTTTGACAGCATTGTATTTCAACCAAACAAATGCGACCTAAAATTGTGAAGTTAACGCAGTAGTTACAGTTATGTAGCTAACAAAACACAGGCAAGTATTGCCTGTAGGCAGTCTTTTAATTTAATTATCTGAAGTGTTTTAAGCAGTCAGTACAGTTTTCTTAAAGATAATACTTTGTCTTTCACTAATTAAGGGTAAATGAGCAAGTACCCTTCCTAGAGAACTAAAAGATCTTCTGTTCAAGTTTAATTTGCAGCACTTGGTGAAGGATTAAAGTAATCTCATTAAATGGCCTCACTTAAATTTTGCGGTCACCTAAGAGATAGTAGACAGACGTGAAAAGGGAATTATCCATAAAGCATGGAAGTTAAATTAGCAGCTTCCTAATTTAACTTTTTTTAATTTGGAAGATTTCTTCACAGGACTTGAGCCTTTTTGTTAGAGTTGGGATATCTTTTGATGCATCATGATGTTAAAAGCCACTCTTTATGCATGGAGTTATTTTTAAAAAAGGTGTACTTTATTGCTTTTACCGTATATATTTGACGTAAAATATCTTTGGGATTCACATTTGATATTAAAGCATAATGACTTTTTCATTTGCAAGGTATACAGTACACTGTAGGCAAGTTTCTTTTTTGTGGGTACAGATGTATGAATGAGACACTGTGAATGCTTTTCTTAGTAGGTGATGTTGGTTGTAGTGTTTCTGAGACAAGTCTTAACATTAGACACCTACATCCATATACAGGTGCACATTATGCATCATGACTTAAATGTTTTGCTCTTGCTGGGGGGAAATACTTGTGTGCTTCTTTGTGTGCCTAGGTGAGGGTTATGTCTCCAGTGTGCAAGAATTCACTTAGTATTTGAAAACTCTGGATTTGTGTGTTTCTAAATAGCAACGTGCTCTACCAGCTGTAGGATGTGGATTCTGATATTTTCACTAGGTTAGGAGCCCCTAAAAAAGCCATGTCTCTGAGTATGCTTCTCTCTGTATCTTTTTAATGTATATCTACTTCCAGAAGTTCAGCTCTGGGGCATCCTATTCATTTACAGAATCCTAAGGGTACTTCAGTTTGCCTTTATTTAATGCCGCTTTGATTTTTATCTTAAGTGTTTCTTAGTGAGGTCTTGCAACTTGGGGAGTGACTCACTTTAAGGTAATGCTTGCTGTGGTTACACAAGCTATTTCCTGTACCTTAAATAAGTATAAGGTTACTTGCTGTGTGGTGATTGTCATCATGATTGCCATGGTTTAAAAAAAATTTCATGGTGGTTTTCAGTCATGCCAGCTGTGTGTAGGTCTGTCAAAAGAGAAAAATGGAGAATAGTTTCAGGGAACAACATATGAGTGACTGAAATTCTGTGTCTTGACACCATTTGTAAGACCAGTGGGTGGAACTGATGAAAACATAAAATCCAGGCTAGCAAAAGCAAGATATTCTTTTACAACTGTCGGGGAGGATGGGGGGATGGGGGACGGGGACCAAAACAAAAACAAAAAAAAACCCACAACAAAAAACACAGAAACCTGGTCTTGTCAATACAGAATTAAACACTAGAGAAACCTTGTCTAAAGATGCAACATTGAAACTTGAAGACTTCTCAAGGCCTTATTGTCTGAACTGCAAGTTTTTAATAATAGCATTTAGACAAGTTGTTCATGTTGTATAGCCAGGAAAAACAACAGACTAAATGCTGTATAGAAGGGTGATACAGACATAGTCAGTTGTCCAAATAATAGGATGGATCTGTGGATGAGTGTGGAAGAAACAAAAAGTAGTATATTAAAGCAAGGAGATCTGAATTCTTAAGGCAAAAACTTTTGAGGCAAAGATATGTCTGTAAAGCAGTTACGGCTTTATAAAATATGTGTGATATAAAATAGACCAAAATGACATGACTATAAGTCGAGAAACAATAAATCTTTATTAAAGACTGTAGTGGAGTCCCCTGTATTGCAAATCAGGTGGATGGGACTGAAATTCAAGGTACAAGGGAATCCATGAATGCTATAATTATCTCTTTATCTCGTACTTTTGTAGCTAGGGTTATGTGTTCATATGTAACTGCACAGAAGTAAAACTTTTGAATTTTCTGACCTTATGCAACTGTTGCCCTATACTTCAAGTCTTGTACTTGAATAAGATGATGACCAAAATAGACTACAGTTTCCATACAAAGAGGAAGAAAATGGCTGGGAGTTTTCATCCTGAATTGGGGATATTGATAAGGTCTGGAAAAAAAAAGCTGTGGTGAAGGTGGCTGATGAGTGATTATTTTCTATCTCATAACATAGATGTTGGGGAAACTTAAAATTTTTTTTTTTTTTCAAAAAATTAGCTTTTAATCAGGTTTTATGTTATGGTTTTTGCAGTTTTACATTGCTGACCACAGGTTTGTGCTATGTTCCATTTGTGGGATTTTTTTAAATATAGAGTCTTAAGTACGTAATAATTGTAACATAGTTGAAAAAATCAGTTTGCTGCTCAAAATAGATAAATGGGAAAAAATACCAACTCTTTTCTAAGCTTATTTCATAGATTTCAAAAGGAAGCAAAAAAAATAGCAGTTTATCTAGAGGATGAAAGTTGAGGGAGGGTGGTGTGACCTGAATAACATTACTGACAAATAACTGCTGGTGACAGGCATTTCTCTGGAGTTCACAAAATATGTCTGAGTTACTTTGTATCATCATGGTATAGATAGGCACAGGAATGTAGCAAACATAGATGCAAGTGTGTATAAAATTATGGTGATTAAGGTGTGGTTGATTCAGATCTAATATATTCTTTCTTTTCCTTAGATTCAAGCACCCTATAAGGACCAATGTACCCAATAGCTCATGGAAGAAAAAAATCAAATCAGGACATCCTTGGTTTCCAGGCTACCGAAGTATGGAACGAAAACTTTAGGAAGTGTCTTGCAACCTATGCCAAATGGGACGGCTGTTAGTTTAGCAGGGAATAGTGGTGGCAAAAACTTTGGCAAGCACAATGGCACTGTTCGCATGTCTTCCTTTTCTTTCAACTGGAACAAATCAAATAAATATCAACCTCGTGATCAAAATGCGAGAGAGACTAACTCTAAACATAACTATAATGAAAAATTAATCAAGTCTGACAAGTATTCTCAATCTCAAGAGGCATTGGGTAATGATGTGCTCAGGGTGGGTTTGAGCAGTACTGCTTCGGTTGCATCAAAAGCAGCAAAGCAAACCAACATGTTTGTATCTTCTACTGAGGAATTAAACCCAAAGTCTTTGCCTGGACTCTCTAGTTCAGCAAAATTCGCCAAAGGTACCCTGTCAGGAAGGACCTCATATTCTGGACTCAGTGCTCCAAAATCACATTTAAATGGATTTTATGGAAATAGGCCAGTGGTAGGTTTGCAGAGACCTAGAGCTAATTCCAGTGCCACAAGGACAAGTTCAGGAGAGAGCCTGGCACAATCTACAGACAGTAGCAAGACTTTTTCCTGTGAAAAAATGGTAAGATCACAAAGTTTTTCACATTCCATTCAGAATTCTTTCCTTCCCACTGCATCTTTAACCAGGTCACATTCCTTTAATAAAGCTGTGGATCTTACAAGGCCTTATAGTCAAAATCTAGCTGCCAGGACATCACAGAGGTCGACTTTGTTGTCAAGAAATGCACGTCAGTTGGACGCACCCAATGGAAATGAACCTATGAAGTACGGATTTACCAGGCCCTACACCAGTATGTCAGCTCCTTCTTCAAAGAAGCCCCCGCTGTCAAATGGATCTGGGTCAGCACCTTCTTTTGGATACAGATTAAGTCGGCCTTCTCTGCTGAAGCCTACTAGGCAGCGATTTACTGGAAATATCATTGTGGATGGCAGCAAAAGTACAAGTCCTGACACATGCATTGTGGAGAACTCTGAAATTTCAATGGATATTAATAGAGCAATTGAGAAAAACAGTGTTATAGAGAGCAATGCTCAAAGAACAGAATCTGATGAGGGCCTCCGTGAAAGTGTGGGAAAACATGGGGCAAAACTCATGTGTATGAGCGATGATGGAGATGAAATATCTATATCTTCGTTGTCATCATCTGAAAAAAATGATTTGAGTGAAGACTTCAGTGATGATTTCATAGATATAGAAGACCCCAGCAGAACTATACAAATACAGCAAAAGGAGAGCTGCCTTCAAGAGTTAGAGCACAGGAGCATAACATCCATCGAGCCGTTCAATTCTCTTAAGGAAAGTGGAGGATCTTGCTGTAATGCTGATGACTGGCTGGATATAAACGTGTCTGGTAAATACTTTGTTATGATCTGTTTGAAATTTTAGTGCTAAATCAAGATTCTGTAGCTGTAAATAAGTTGTTCCATACGATTACCCATTGCTTGTGAATTGTTGCAGAATGGAACTTGGCTCTGTGCTGGCCCATTTATTTTCTTATAGTGCTTTTTTTTCATCATAGTTATCTTTCCCCGGCATGACTTAGAAGAGCTCTCTTTCCTTGGGATAAGAATCATAGAATAGTTTGGGTTGGAAGGGACCTTTAAAGGTCACCTAGTCCAACCCCCCTGCAGTGAGCAGGGACATCTTCAACTAGATCAGGTTGCTCAGAGCACCGTCCAACCTGACCTGGAATGTTTCTAGGGATGGGGCATCTACCACCTCCCTGGGCAACCTGTGCCACGGTTTCACCACCCTCATGGTGAAAAATTTCTTCCTTATACCTAGTCTGAATGTACCCTCTTCTAGTTTAAAACTGTTACCCCTTGTCTTATCACAGCAGGGCCTGCTAAAAAGTCTGTCCCCATTTTTCTTATAAGCCCCCTTGAAGTACTGGAAGGCTGCAATAAGGTATTTTCCTTTGACCATGCTTGTGGTAGGGTTATGGGATTCCTCTTATCCTTGCTTTGCCATTCATTTCTCTGGACTGGTGATCTTTTAAGAAAATTTCTCCACACACACACTGTTGGCAGAGAACAGCTGTAACCACCCCTAAGTAGTGGGAATAAATGTAGGGTGTCTAATTAAATTGGTTAAATTAAAAATATGAATGTCTTTGTTTTTTTGTTTTTCCAGAGGCATGCTATATTAATTCTTTAAAAATTAGTGGAAGATACAGAAGATGTTTTTAAAAGCCATGTTTTCAAGTCTCTGGGCTTCTCATAGTATATGCTTTTTTTGAGAGAAGTTACAGTTGAAGGAGTGGATCCAAAGGATCTAAGTTTGGACCTACCTTCTAATATGTTAAAAAGATATAGAATTCTAGAAAGTAGCTTTTCATGATGAGTGAATTAGTGCAGTGTAAATGGCTAGCGAAGATGTAGGTTGGAAGGATATTTAGTTGTAGCTGCCAAACCAGCTTGAGCTTTTTTCCCCCTCTAGGCTGAGTGAATAATACTGTAGAATACTTTCAGATACTTCTGTTACAGTATAATTTCAGAAGAGTTAATGCACCAATAATACACATTTTTATTTTTGGCCTATTGGATTGTTTTTGGAATCTTGACTATTCCTGTTTTCTTTAAGCAGCAGATGACAACAGTGAAAGCACGAAGCATACTGCTGAGAACATGATTTCTCCAGACATGAATTACAGAGCTGGGTCCTCTTTTGAGCTTTCTCCATCTGACAGCTCTGATGGCACATATATGTGGGATGAAGAAGGGTTGGAACCTATTGGAAGTGTCCATCCATGTGGAAGTTATGAATCTTCAGAAATGAACAGCATAGTAAGTATTTATATACATAATTTGCGTAATTATACTGTTTTGAGTTTATTGCTTAAGTATCTTTAAAAAACAGAATTAATGTGTGTTTTACTTCATAATAGTTTCCTCATTTCTCTGTAGTTGATAGTTTTTTTTGTTTTTTGGTTTTTTTTTTTAACTTCTTGTTTAGGAACTCCTTTTTCTGGACAGATGACCTTGATTAGGCTGTTTACATACTATTTTTCCTTATTCCTAAGTTAGGACAGAACAGGTCCTTCCTTACTCAATCTCATGGCAATGCTCACAAAGAATAAAGGAATTAATTTCTGCAAATGATAGGTTAAGTATCTCCTACCAATCTCTAAACTGAGGAGTGAAAAAGCAAGAAAATGGCTATCACCTATCTGACTTCTTCCATTGTCTTGTTTCTATACTGTATATGTATAGGACCCTTTTGAACCAGCGTTTGTTTTGATTTCTCAGTTTGTTCAAGCATAGAACCTTTAAGGTAGGTACCTGACTGTAGCTCACTGTAGCAGCACTCTTTGTATGTCTCAAATGCGATACACAAGATGCATAACAACCTTTTTTATTGCTAAACTTATAACTGATCTGCAGGAAACATAATTCAGTCTGAAGAATGGATGGAGAGTTGTTGCAGTGCTGTGACCCTCCAGCTGAGGTCAGGGAGCCAACCTTGGGATTTCGGTGGGCTTGAGGAAAATATTGTCTGTCTGTCCTTCATCCCTTTTCACTCTCCATATTAATTTATCCAAACAGTCTTTTGAATTAAGCAACTTGAATTTTATTAACCTGTTACTAACAATCAGAACTTCTAACAAAAAGAATTTGGTATAACCAATGTGTACTATTTGGTATAACTTCATGTGTTTCAGGCGTGTTAGATACTGTGACACCACTGTCAATTTAGTAATGTAGATACTAGTTTTGGACTTGGACAAGGTTTGTGGCACCTACTCAGACTCCCAATTTGTAACTTTATTAGGGTTGTCTGCTCTAGCCCAACAGCAGAACAGCAGAGGTTTCTCCTGAAAATTTGGCATAGCTATGTAATTATATATTTTATGTGTAACTACATACAAATTCCTGATGTATTTCCAGGTGCTTGTGGTATTGTTTGCTTTCTGTCTTAAATTATTATGTTTGGATGTAGTGCTTACAGGAATTTAGAAATGGTTATTAACTTTTGATGGTAATTGTGGCCAGCTTGGAAAAGCAGTTTGAGACTTCTCCAGTATGAGCTTTGTAGCTTTATTAATGTTTATAGGGGACAAAAAAGTTTAATGTAGGCCACTACAAAAGCAAACACCTTTTTCCCAGGTACACTCATGCACATGCCAGGAAAAAAGGAAGTTTCTGAACGTTGTCCTTCATAAATTTTAAATATATATATTTTTGATACATATAGTGTAGTTTATCAAACAAATGAAAGACACTATTTTCCCATGCTTTTGGGCTATGTGTCTTAGGTTTTTGATACATGTGACCTCTATGCATTAATTTGTGTATGAATTGATAGTCTGACTGACAGAAGCTGTTGTAATAAGCCTTGTGGAGCAGAGATACATTAGAAGGTTTTGATATGTTTGTTCATTACTTTGGTTTATTTCTTCCCTTATTGAAAGCAAACAGCTTTTAAAGAGGACTTAAAAATGGAAGAATGAAATTACTAGGGTCTGAGGAAGTGGAGAAAGGAGGAGGTTGTGAGTAAGACTTTCTGTTGAATCCAGAAAGTCATGTGTGTTTTCCACCCATTTTGATTTTTATCCTGTTAGTGCTGTTCTGGAATTACAGAGCTTACTGTACTGTGAATTTTTATCTTAAACGAGAGAAATATCAATAATACATCTTTTATTTTTACAAGGTTGAGATATATTTTCAGTCAGCTTGGGTTTTGAGGGGAAATTGTAGATCTGAAATGTTTGTGGCATTGCCTTCTAGTGGTGGTTTTTTGGTTTTTTTTTTTTTACCCTGTGCTGCTTGTTTTTGGTAGAAAACATGGTATATTTGATTTCTGTAGCTTAAAGATTAAACACTGATTGTTTTGAATCTGAAGATGCAGAACAATTTTTGATACAGTTTTTCATTATTTCTGAAGAATTATGTTCTTGAGTAGGTTAATATAAGCTTTTGTTCCATGTTTTTCATTTTGTCTGCAGGCAATGAGTATAAAGACAGATTAAAAAAAAAGTTGTTAAAAAACCCGAAGGTGTTGAGAATAATTATTGTGATTAGTCGTTACAGCAAATGTTTTGATTGCTGGGAGATATGTGATCAAATTATGTGGTTTCTATCCTCTAGTGTGGTGAGGGTAAAAGCGGTTAATATCTGTGTGTCAAAGTCCAGTTGATACGAGTCAGATTTAAGAATTTTGAGTGCTTGACTTAATGCCAGACGGACTGCCTCCTTGGAATTAATATTTCTAGGGAAATCTCCAGAGAAGATAGTTGGTTCTGGAGTTTCTGTGGCATCAGGCTGGGGTGAGTAGAAGCAATGTAGCTGAATAAGAAGTCAGGAAATTAGATGGTGAGTAATTGGTAGTGTTTAGTGCAAAATGCAGCTTTTTTTTATTTCCATCCTGCTGTTGTATTGTTAGTCTTTTTTAACTGTATTATCCTTGGCATCAACAAATATTAAATACTTTTCCTAAACTTTTCTGTAGATGGCAGTGCAGCTCTTACTACTTATCTAAGATTACCAAGTGTTTTGACCATCTTTGAAAAGGCAACTTTTGCAGAGGCGATTTTAACTAGGCTTCTGGAATGGCAACCAGAACAGGAAGACAATGGAAGGAGCATGCTGGCTACTAAGTATTTTTGTTCCTTTTTTTGGCAGAAGAATAGCAGATATCTTTGCTAGTGTCAGTAGAGTGTGGTTTTAAGGACATAGGGGAAAAAAATAAAATAAATTTGGCCTCTTTTAGGACAACCCTTCTGTTCTTCACTAGCAGCCAACAGCTATGAGAAAATGTACAATCCAGCATTGAAGGTTTAAAAGTCACGCCAATCTAAAGAACCTGTCATGAGGTGATGCCATGGGGACTTACAGCTGAGTAGGACATGTTTTTTTTTTTTTGAGTCCTTGTCAGGATGAAAATATTTTTATTCTATAATTCTGTAACAGAAAATAATTTATTCCAGTATCCCTACTTCTGGTTTATTTCCCGTTTTGAAGGCAACAAATCAATTGGTTAACTTTCTAAGAATTGAACTCCCTTCAAGTTTTTAAGCGTGCATTTCACTGGTATTCCTTATACTGCTTTCAACAATTGGTCTTTGCTGCTAAACACCAAATCACTGATGCTATTTCTGCTCAGTTATGTGTGAGAAAACTGATAGTTAGCAGAGCAGTTGTGATGGCCTTGTAAATTAGCTATATATGTATTCTCATTTAATATTTAGCTGTACTGTTTTCTGATGTGTTTTCAGCTACCTAGTTTAACACCTAGCTGCTTTACTGTTTCATGGCAGAAAGCTGCTCAACAAGGAGATACAACTTGTGCTGTGTTTGGGAGGGGGGGGTGTTCTGGTTTGCTTTTTACTGGGTTTTGTTTGTGGTTTTGTGTGGCTTTTTTTCTTTTTTTAATACAGGCTTTCATCAGTTCTGTTGCTAGCTAGCTTTAGGTCAGGGACCAAGTTAAGGGTTGTAATTAAAATATCTTTTCATTTCACTGCCACTGAGTAGCTATAAATGAATCTTCGATTAGTTATTTAAAAAACAAAAAAGCCTTGCAAACAAAATAAGAGTTAGATTACAAAAAGAAAGGGAAAAAAAACCCCGCACAAAAAAAACAAGCAACAATTTTAACACGGATCTACACGTTTGCTGTGTCTCTAGGTTTGAATTGTGCTCATGATTGTAATGTAATTGTCTTAATTAAACAAAAAAAAAACCAAACCAAAACAAAAAACCTATACACTTTACAGAGCCAAACTGAAAGCAAGATTTTTTTTTTTTTTTTTAGGAGTTCTTAGTTTTTATAGATGAATTCTGTTTCATTGGAGGGGGAGATTGTATCAATTTTTTGCTTGCTCGTGCCTAGTCATTTATGACCTGAAAGGGTTTAGCATTCCCTCAGTAGTTGCGCATCTGAAGGACTGAATGTCTGATTTCCACAATGATCTTTGAAATAGCTGCTTAGGACTGAAGTAATTTCACTTCAGAGTGCAGGAAACATGATTTTTTTTCCTATTTCTTGGAGTGAGAACTTGGGCTACAGTCTAGTATATACTTGCTACGCTTTCATTTTCACTACTTTTTGCCTGGAATGCTGTTCAGTATAAGCAACGTAGCCTAAAACATGCATCGTAACTGGAGTCTCGTTGCCCCTTTGCTTAACAGTACTGAAGCACTCTCTTTCTGTAGCAAGGTTTGAGCTGTTTCGTTCTCTCCTCTCCATTGTATTAAGTAGACACATGAGAAACGTAAGCTTTAATATGTGTTTGTTCAGAGTGAAGCTTTGGATATTTTGTGAAAGTCAGAGTTCTTATTTACATTAAGAATATATTGGATAGATAATACAGTTGTTATTCCGAGGTATGTGCTTTTTTTAAAGACGCTATGTTATTCTAGTGCATAATAGTCTGACAGAAGTAAAAATTCAGACAAATTCAAACTGAAAATACTTCACAAGCTTTGACTACTTTCTTTAATACTCTCTAGAGAACAAGCTCTGTGGGGTAGTTTTTTTTTTAAAGTGGTTTCATTTGGGCAAAGAGTATTCTCTATCAAGACTCTGTTGTAGAAGACAAGAGAGAGAGTTCTCTGAGCCCTTTCTACTGTTGGCTCTATAACAATATGAATGTTTGTGCTATGTTAATTTTTACTGAAATAAAGCAAGGCAGTATTTTGGGTATATACAGAGTGAACATCAATGTAATTATAAGGATATAGGATTACGGAATAATAATTGAAATCTGGATTGAAGAGACAGATGGGTTTTAGCTGCTTTGCTGAGAATTTAATTGCTCTTGGAATGAAATCTGGATGTCATTGGAATGAATCTGTGTTGTCATTTATTGACATGTGGACAGAATTTTAGCCTGAGTATAAAGTAGTTACATTTTTTCTCTTAGGTAATTTTTGAAACTCATGATACTTCTTTTTTTGCTTTGTTATATTTTTTTTCCCCTCCCTTGTGATTGAAATTTGGGAAAGGGCAATTCTGACTTTGTTTTTGAGATTGAGCAGAATGCTTTCTTATTCTAGAGGCATAGGTACTCAGTGAAATATGCTGAAATATACTATACTTCCTAGAGAAAGAGAAAATAAGCTTGCTAAACTAGCATTGTTTAGTTCAATCACTAAGTTCTTACAGTAATTTAGTTATTTACAAGTAATTTAGTGCTAGGTACCCTGAATTTTTTAATAATTCCCTTTTCAAAATGACTTTATAGTAAGCTTTAAATTGCCAGTTTGATTTCCCAAATGTGTAATTTATTATGTGAATTCAGACTTGTAGTATGTGTTCTTCTAATACATTTACTTCTGTAGAGTGAGGTGTTCTAGGTATTGTCTTCTACCCATCTTCCTTTCTTTAGTTGTACATTCTCTTCAGCAGGTCAATGCCAAAGGCATAGTTCTTGTTCTGTGAGAAGCTGAACTTTTGCAATTTTGGACAGTTTTGTTACAGCTGTAATAAAAACACAAGTGCAGGTAAGCTTAAGATACTGTAAAAGTATGGAATAAAACAGCTATTCAGAAATATAAGGATTAATTTATACTAGTATTTGAGAGACTTATGAAGTGAAATCCCTTAGAGGTTACCATTTGAGATAAGGTATCTTTTGCCCAATGTGTTTTTTTTGATGGAACTATGTAATACTATGATAGAAGTGCTGAGATTGTTTTGGAAACAGTACAATGCTAATTCAGAACAGGTAAATACAGAGTCTCCATACTGTGCTAGCAGCACTATATTACAGTCATTGGAAGCATTTTCAGCACAAAATAATTCTGAATTAAAAGCAGTGTTTATGGACTTGAACACAATTTTAGTGCTCTGAAAATTAGTTGTGTTCTTATGAAATTTTTCAGAAGCAGCAGTGGTTGATTTACTGATGCATTCAGTACAGAGTATTCAGAAGGTCTTGTGCTTCATTTCCAGCCATTTAATAGGAGGCTGTAGTGAAACTAAGTATCTTTTCTCGACACAGACATTTTTTTTTGCAATAACTTTTCTAAAAAGAGCAGTCTTGAAATGAGCTCTTCAGGTGCAAGCTAGTTACAAGAAACACACATAAAAAGCAGTTTCCGTCTAATGAGCTAGTTGAAATTTGATTCTTTTTTCTGCTATTCATGTTGCAAGTGAAGCGTCTCAAGTTTTTTTAAGGTGTTGGAAGTGAATGTAAAAGAAAACTTAAAAATAACTGCTTTGATGTAAAATCTGCATTTCATATGAATTAATATATGTACATATAATTGTATTATTGACACAAAGACTCTTAAATTTATTTAGATTTTCATGGTATCTTTACATAAGCCATTACTGAAACCCCTAGATTTCCAACATCTAAGGCTTTTCCTCCTCATTCTTGTATTTGCCTTTCTGTCCTCTGGCTGATATTAAAATCCTTAATTAGTGGACATGTTCCAATCAAGAAAGACTTGCACACCATTCAGCTCTTGTTTTCCTGATAAAAGATGGAATCAACCAAATATTTTTTTCACTGATGGATTGAGTATACTTGCTATTAGTGTAGAAAATAGTTCAATGATTTGTGAATAAAGAGATCCCAACTGCTGATCTGCCATACTTTGTGATCTTCATAGAATCATTAAGGTAGGAAAGGACCTCTAAGATCATCAAGTCCAACTGTCAACCCAACATCACCATGCCCACTAAACCATGTCCTGAAGTGCCACGTCTGCACATTTTCTTGGAACACTTCCAGTGATGGTGACTCCACCACATCCCTGGGCAGCCTGTTCCAATGCTTGATCATGCTCTCCGTAAAGAAATTTTTCCTAATATCTAATCTAAACCTCCCCTGGCTCAACTTGAGGCCGTTTCTTCTTGTCCTATCGCTTCTTACTTGGGAGAAGAGACCAACACCCACCTCACTACAGCCTCCTTTCAGGTAGTTGTAGAGAGCAATAAAGTCTTCCCTCAGCCTCCTCTTCTCCAGACTGAACACCTCCAGTTCCCTCAGCTGCTCCTCATAAGATTTGTGCTCCAGACCCCTCACCAGCTTCGTTGTCCTTCTCTGGACATGCTCCAGCAACTCAATGTGCAGCCTGACGGGCCCAAAACTGAACATGGTATTTGAGGTGCAGCCTCACCAGTGCTGAGTACAGGGGCACAATCACTTCCCTACTCCTGTGCTGAGTTAGTCTTATGGAGTTTGTCTTATTTGTCTATCTTTAGAATCATGGATGAATTAAAAACGAATAGTAGTATTTTGTGTTATCATCAGTATGATGTATTACATTATTGATATAATTGTACAGAAATTTAGATTCTTCAGAAGGAAGGATTTCTTATGATTTATTCCCAGTGTATCACAGCTCTGATTTAAACAGGGCAGAAATGTGCTGACATAGCTTCTTTCTAGACCCTATCCCGTCACTTTCCCACAAATGTGGAGTCTTTCTTCAAATCACATCTTCCTTCATTTTCACATGTTGTATGCTCTCTGTGCTTTTGTTTGGCTGATGTGTGATAGACAAAGTGTAGTTGAACTGGCTTTCCGTTTTAATGGAAGGAAACAATGGTAAAGTTAGAACACCAAAAATTTGAAAAGCAAGTGTCATGGTACTTTGTAAGTTATTAGCAGTGGTGTTGATTGAAACTTGTGATTTACAGCCAATTCAGAGTTCATTTCAGAACAGTATTTCATGATCTTCTCCCTAAGGAAGCATGTAGCTCTATTTGTCAAAGGTTAAATGAGTAAATTTCATGTATGTGAGTACATGGGGAGTTGCCAGTTCTGTTTCTGAAGCAGCACGGCTTTTGTGGACTGTATTATTTCATAAACCGTACTTTCATTGGCAGTTCTGGTCTTTATCAAGACTGTACCTGAGATTTTCTGAAATAGATTAAAATTTGTCTCAAATTTTGTCTCAAAAATCTTCATGTGGTTCAGCAAAGAAGAATAAAGATCTTTCTCAAAGCAGAGGACAGCATTAAAAAACTTTTAGTTTTTTCACAGTCTCTACTCAGATGAACAATGTTGACTAATTGCATTTCCTTCTTTGTTAGAATACATGTCTTTTGGCTAACAAAATTTTAAGCTAATACAGAGAATCTCATTGTATGCTCCTGTGAGTGGTTTGTGTACTTCAGTTGGGCACTTCCTTAAGAAAGGTCTGAATTCTGTGCCTGAAACTGCCCAGTTTATCTGGCCACTGTTGTGACATAGCTGGACCAGAAGGGAGGAAACTGGGCAATCTCTCCCTATAGGTATGTGAATAGATATTAGAATTCATTAGTATTTCAGAGTAATGAGACTGTCTGTGAGAATGTAGTAGCAGTGTAGGGAGAGGTAATTTCACCTACTGAATTACCTAGAAAGTATTTAAAGAAACCAATGATAAAGGCACTTCAGAAATCATCTGATGCAGACATGTAGATCTCTATGGGCTATGATGTAAATTCTCTGTGGCATATATGTCTAATTGGGTGTGGACACGGGTATCTGTGAACCTCTTGGGAAGTGACTAAGAGCAAACCAGAGGGTGTCCGATACTTTGCGGTTTGTCTTGTACCTTCATTTCCCTCTGTGCCCAGCATACTGGAGACCATTTTTATGGATAGAGCTGCATATCACATAGCATAACTAATGTGGAATGGTGATGTGGAGTTATATATTTCCTGCTTCTGCTTAGAGGATTTTCTTGTGTGGCATTCGTCACCAAAGAAATCCTGTCCTGCAGGACAGATTGAATAATTCATTGGTCCTTCACACTCCTTTACTTGAAAACCTGGCTTTTGGGTTTGTAGGCCACAATTTTTCTTGCCAAGAGACATCAGACTAGCCCAGGAAGTCTTCTGTGAGATTTTAGCTTTTACTGATGCATTCTAGAAAAAGGCAAACCATGTCTGAATTTTATTTGTGATAGAAAAGGATTTCTTGGAAAGGCATTATCTTGGTAAGCTGCCGTTTCTGCTTAGGATGTCTGTGTGAAAGAGCTTTGTCTTGCTCTGTTTTCTAAAATTTATAAAGTTATATTTTGAAATGAAATATTTTCAAATAATTTTGAAAATTTATAAAGCTTACATGGTTCAAGCTTCCTGCTCAGAAATACAGTGATTCTGGGATTGGAATCTAATACAGATGTCAGCCTTGAAAGGTGTTCTTCATTGGCATGCATCTGCTACTTATCTGAAGCTGGTGTTGCTGGTAACCTCTGCCTAAGTTGATAAGGTCATGTCCAAGTTCCACACTTTTCTGTCACGACATCTTCACACCATGTTCCAGAATCTGACAAAAATGACCCTGATTCACTTGAATTGTACTGTTCTCAGTTTTCTTTAGGACGATAATTGCTTTCATTTTTCCAGTATTACAAGTATAGAAATCTCTGGAATGTGTGTTTCATATCCTCAGTTTCCAAAAAAACTGTCAGTTATGCCTATAAATTTATATTTGGAAAACCATTAGACCTTTTTACATTTGTTCTCCATTATGAATAGATAATATTTGTGGGCATGTTAATTTAGTGGGAGAGCGTGCTTGATTCATATGTCCGCAGTTAAGCCTTTAGCAGAAAACCCTGCAACTACTATGTAAAACTCAGCCTGTTTTATTACTTGCCTAGTACAGAACTAAGAGTACAAACTTGTTTCAGTATGTTTTGTTAGGAGAATTCCTTAACCCTTCTTTTGGCAGAGTTTGCTGGCAGACTGTTTTCTGCTCATGGCAGAGAAAGGAAATGTCATGAAAGTAGAGCCTGTGATTTCAGAGGTACTGCCTTCAGGGTGAAAATAGCCACCACCGACCCTCCCACCACCACTCTAGTCTTCAACTTCAGAGCCTAACTATTACAGCAGTGGGAGGTAGTGAGAAACTGAATTGCTTAATGACATGGCCTCTGTTTGTTTCTTGTCATGTACGTGTCCCTGCTGTCAAATATTATTAAGAGGTTATATGACTATATTACAGTGCACAAACCTCTTGTGATGTTGCTTTGAGAGGCATGACATTTTGTGAATGAGCTTTTATGGCAAATGACGTTTTTTCTTTGGAACAGGAAAGTGTATATGCCTTTGAGAGCTGCTTGATTCAGAACCAACACACTAAATCTTCTCATGCTGTTTTGGCTGATAAAATCAAGTAACACAACTTACTTGATTCATTTGTGGTAGCCTTTAATGGCACCTTTTGAACTTGTATGGTGGAGAGAGGGAGAGCGAGCGAGCAGCAGCTGATACATTGTGTGAAATATGAGAATAAATACTGGTAGAAATTAAGACTTTTTGATAAGCTTCTAAGTGATGTTTCCTGAATGAGTTGGTAACTGCTTATCCAGTTATATTTTAATGTGAGTTTATAGCTATTCCTTTTCAATTTTTTCTTTATTCTACCAAGTAGCATTGCTTTTCAATAACAAGAGGACGTCAGAATTTCTCTACTACTCTACTGTACTTCATCTAACGGTATGGCTGAATTTTTAAGTCATTGTTTTCCTTACTCCTAGGGAATCTTCAGCTGTAGTGAGCAGGTAAACATGTGCCCAGAGAAGACAGTAGTCTTAAAGTTGGAGTATTTTTCAAAGTTATCAGTATAAACAAAACAGGAAAAAAAAATTAAAGTAGTAGAACAATTTGAGGCATAAATGTAACCCATCTAACTGGTTTTCTGAACATTTTACAGATGACTTGATTAATAAAACACCTAGATTGGCACATAGCATCTCAGTTTTGGGCCCCTCACTACAAGAAGGACGTTGAGGTGCTGGAGCGTGTCCAGAGAAAGGCAACGAAGCTGGTGAGGGGTCTGGAGCACAAGTCTTATGAGGAGCGGCTGAGGGAACTGGGGTTGTTTAGTCTGGAGAAGAGGAGGCTGAGAGGAGACCTTATCGCTCTCTACAACTACCTGAAAGGGGGTTGTGGCGACGAGGGTGTTGGCCTCTTCTCCCAAGTAACTAGTGATAGGACAAGAGGAAATGGCCTCAAGTTGCGCCAGGGGAGGTTTAGATTGGATATTAGGAAAAATTTCTTCACTGAGAGGGTGATCAGGCATTGGAACAGGCTGCCCAGGGAGGTGGTGGAGTCGCCATCTCTGGAAGTGTTCAAGAAACGTGTGGATGTGGCGCTTCAGGACATGGTCTAGGGGACATGGTGGCGCTGGATTAATGGTTGGACTTGATGATCTTGAAGGTCCCTTCCAACCTAGTGTTTCTGTGTGATTCTGTGTCTGTGTGATAGTTTCCTTGTACTTTTCCTTTTTACCTAAAATTGTGTCCTAATAAGTCTGAAGAACACTGGTGTTGAATCTTTTTCCAAATTAATTTCTGTTACAAAGCATCAGAAATTTAGGGGAGGAGTGGTGTCTTGTACATGTTGGAGTCAATTGTTTTTGCAGTACACACACCTTTGGTGCCTCTGGATAAAATGTGTACACCCAGTTTCAATCTTACCGTCCCCACAGTTCTAAATAAGGGATGCGCTTTAACTTCTTTTCTTTTCAAGAACATTTAACATACCATTTGGGCCATATTGATACCAACTGCAATCTGATATCACCTTACAGCTGTAATTGTAATCCTCCTTGGACTGGAAACTTAACCAAGTACCATTTTTCCACATATGGGGTGGTTATGAATAAACAGCATTTCAGTGTTTTTGTGTTCTTGGTTTACAGTGTTGAAATACATGAGGATAACGTAGTGAAAAATACACTTTGTGACAGTGCAAACAAGTAACAGGATGCTTCCTGTGTGGGTAACCATTCATTTAGAGATCGGTCAAAATAGAATGACTCAAAAATAGCTAGGAGGTATTTGAGAATTTGTTTTGTTTTCGATTAGAAACAAATGTATTAAGCTGACTGTATATGAATAAAACACGTTAATGCTGTGTGAGTCACATTTGGATTACACCAAAAATCTAGCTAGGGTATAATTAAAACTTAACGTACAGAGGAGACTTAATTGATCTCCTGGTAGCACCCCTGTCCATAGTGTTCCTCTGGGTCTTGAGGTTATGGTTTGGTTCCATTCTCAGCTGAGAGTTATCTGAAGGCTGAGGTGACTGATACAGCTTTGCTATTATAATTGGGTTTTGAAATTAAAATAGCTTGGTTTCAATATTTCATGTGTTAATCGTTATTTCAACTGCACTGGTGTTGCCCATGCCATAGAGGAGGTGGTAAAACCAAACTGAGATGCGTTAGGGGAGGTGAAGGTTGTCGTCTTTGGTTTGTCTTTACAGGTGCCTAGAGATGAGATCTGTCACCCAAGATGTTTGGTAACCTAGAAGTTGTAAGGAAACCAACTGCTTAAACTGTAGTGTCTCCTGATTCTCAAGGTCTTCCTCTCCCTATTTTCCTGTAAGCTGAACCTCACATGACTAATAGAAGTGCAAATCAGTGGAGCAAAATAATTCACAATTATTTTTGCCAGTTAAGAGTATCCGTAGCAATTACATATTGCTTTATACTGTAAAATGCTCGATTATTTGTAGGTAAACTGTAAAAATAATGTAGAATTTCTGATACCGGTGGACTTGTCTGAAAACTGACTGGAAGCAATGAGTAGAAAGAAATGCTTTTCTTCAGCCTCTGCTACTTCAACATTATTATTTATGCTTGCTGCTGCTGGATTTCTATTATTGTGTTCTATAGTAAATCAGAAACTTTCTACTTGTGTCTTCTGTTTTTTAATTTTTTTTTTAATGTTCTTAAATTTTGTGGGAATTCTGCAGGAGTATGGGCAGAATGCTACCCTCCCGTTCAGTGTTTTTTGCAGGTTTACTACCGGGGGCTAGATGGCAGTGAAGGAATGCTTTTTGTGTCTGTGGGATTTACCTTGTGCTGCCTGTTTGGAAAGTGCTGTTGCTTTTGAATTGGTGAATTGTCAACAGAATAGTTAATATTTCTGGCTTTCTTCTTCCCCTCCCTTCATGCTATTGAATTTCAGATTTCTAACACAGCCTGACATCAGATTTTATTAAAAAAAAAAAAAAAAAGCAGCACTAAGCATAGCTGCTTCTTGAGATACAGTGGGTAATAACTTAACCTAATAATTATTTCCTATCTACTTGCAGTAAACCTAGGTAGAACATAAAATGCCTCTCAAAATGTTTTCAAGAATAATAAATCTTTATTTAAGACTGTTATAGCTACTTTAACATAAAATGTCTTGGATTTTCAGAACAAAGTTCTTGTTGCATTTGTTGTCGGAGCAACCTTCCTTTGCAGGGCATCAACAAAATGATGAAATACTTGCTTGGATGTGGGGCTTAATTATCTATAATGTGACTTGCAATGTACAGTGTTTAAAATAGCTCCCTTCCTATCCTATTTTTGGTATCCCCTAGAGTTCTATCCTTTCTCTTCCCTGTGTGGTTTCCTCTGTTCTTACGACGGTGTGTACCGTGGGGTATTTCTTGTCAGCCTTGCAGTACGGTATGTGCCTTCCTGGATGCCCACCATCTTCTCAAAGTGAAAGGAGTCTTTAGTTTCTGTCTCTGTTTTTTCTGCCTTCACTTAACAGTTCTGTTCAGTTCCTATTTAACGTTGCATTTTTGGAGACTTGAATTGAATTCCTAGTTCTTATTTATCTCTTCTTTATCTTGGGTGTTGACAAGTTCTGAAAATAGCATTGAAAAAGACTCTGGAGAGCTATCCTTTAGCTGCTTTCCAGATGACTGATTTACCCAGTCTGTTCAGTGTGTGTTTTTAAAAGCTACTTCCTTTTTTCATTCTTCAAGTACCTGAAATGATACTTTGTTAACTTCTGTATTACCCTCAAACTCTTCACTTCAGCTTTTGGACAGATTACTTAGGTCTCTCCCTTTACTCATGCTTATCTTCTGCTTGTTGTACTTTTTTCTATAGTCTTTTTTCATGCTTTTTTCCCCCTCAATACCTTTTTTCTTTAATGGAAAATCCAAAGGCTTTAATTTTTAGCATCATGCCAGAAGACATGCAGCAGATGCAACTGCATAGAAGGCGAGTGTGAAAATGTCTAGAATTCCATGCATCTAAAGCTGCTAGTTTTTCAGAGCATAAAGCACATATAGAGTTTATTTGCAAAAGAATGTTTGAAATAAGAATTAGTGCTGCTTGTTTAGTATAGCATAAGTCTTGTAACACACTTTGTCACTAGAGAGACGTTAATCACATTCAGATGCAAAATAGTAGAATGTCTTCTCCTTTCAAATATTTAAGCATAGGGAATCTTATAAATGCAGTATATTTTTGGTTTTTTAGGCAAAATTATGCCAACTCATGGCAATGATCCCAACTTTCAGTCAGGTGAATGGAGTAAACAATAAAAGGCATTCTGTTTTCAATGTACAACCACATGTTGACTGCAGTATTTTAATGTCATGCCAGAAGCATCCAGCTGGGAGATCTTAACAACTGTAGAGATGTGACTACTAATGAGAAAGTTGTACTAAGTTTCATCTGGGATACTCTGATGTCTTAATACTTTTTTCATGCTAGCTGCAGATAGTACAAAGGAATCAATATGAATAACTAGTGTAAGGGTTTAAAGTAGTGTTCTTTACGTTAATGTAAAATTTCTTTGTGGGTATTTCTGCCATACTGTCAGGATTATTGATGGATTTTTTAAAAATAAAAATAATTGGATACACTGTTGTATGTAACGAAAATGTAATCTAAGAAAAGCTGTTGTATTATAACTAAAAGATGACTAATGTATATTTTTATGTATGAAGAAAAGAGAACTTTTCACATTTTCCAGTGATGCTTTTCATCGACAAGAATTCAAATCATGGAGAATGATTGCAAAGGCTTTAGTTCTCCTTCTCCATTAGGTTTTTGGAGTATTTGCCCTTCTGATACATCAGTGACACCTTCCAGTTTAGACAAAACAAAAGCATATAGGCCAGGTTCAGTGTGAGAGTTGGTATTTTTTGATGTTCTAAGGAGATGTACCCAGGTTTCTCTTCACAAAACCGGTTTGAAAGCTATCTGTTATTTTGTGGTGCTTTTCTGTTGTTTAGAACTACCATCCTATTAATTAACTTCTGTTGGATGTTTTTGTAATTTTAATGTTTTTTGATACTTTTTCCCAGTAAATCCTGGAAGCTAGGTGTCTTGCAGCTGGCTTCCTGTTCAGCCCCATCTTTGCTGCTTTTTATAGCAATAGGACTTGACTAAGCAGTTGGGTTGCTGCGATGTGTATCAAGGCTGTATTGTGATGTTTTTCTTCTACTTTACAATTTCTGAAGTTGCTTTGCTTACTCTGTAATTCTTAAGCCTGTTGGACTTGAGGAAATTTTTGACAAAAGGTACAATGTTTGTTCAGCTATCATATCAATATTTTTGTCTATACTATGGTCCCAAAAACAGCTTTGCCTTTTTGTTGCCAAGTGATAGGATGGCGAAATTCTGAAAATGAGTTTGTTGCAATAAAACATACAATTAGCGGTACAATACACTACCATAGTCCTGTTCTAAAGGGTCCCCTTGTGCATTAGAAGGGTGTGTTGGATCATCCCTTGGCACAAGGATTGTTCTGTTCTTTTGATGCTGTGAGCGTGAAGACTCCCACTGCTAGGTGAATCAACTAAATAACTGGCTTCAGACTATCAGGTGGTACTTAGAGCCCTAGCCATTGGACTAGAAATTGAGCTTTCTATCCCAGTGTCAACCCCTACATCCTCTGTTTCAAGAGGCTTCCACCCTCCAAGAGGACTTTGATTATTCTTTTCTCATGTGTGGTATTAGGCAAAATCAGTATTGCTAAATTTGTAGTAATATATTCATTGTCATAGCATCAGAATCAAGCTAAACACAGTGTTATGACCTCATTGTTGTGTTAACATGGACATCAAATATTTTATTTAAAAAGGGTCTCTTCAGTAGTAGAAAAAGAATGATGGTGACATCTGACCAGGATGTTTGACTACTTTTTTTTTTCCCCCTTATTGTGGAATGTCACAGGGACATTTTTCTGCTTTGAATGATTTAGTAACTTTAACTGCTTTTTGAATTTTACAGAGAAGTATGTTGTAATACAGAGATGCTAGGTTTTTCTAAGACATGGTTGTTTTTTGCCTGTAAAACTGTATTTTTAAAATGTTTTTTTCACTGTCGTAATTATCCTAAGATAATTACCTATAAAAGTAGAAAAAAGACCTATAAAAGTAAGGCATTTAGGAGATTCTGATAGAATTCTATTCAGAGGACTATTTATGCATTTTTTACATTATTTTTAGGATGATTTAAATGTCATTCCTTAAGCCACTTAAATTGTTCTGATATTTTAATTAGTTACTCAGAAGCTTCTAAGTTTGTTATCCATGCCCAAAATTGGCCTAAGCTGGGACATCAATTTCAGAGAACTGTCAGGGAAATTTGAATGTTATACTTTCTTCTGGTACATGTCTATAAGATCTTTTTAACATGAAAACTGAAGAAAAAATTTTATGTGAACAAATAACATTGCTTCATCTTTCAGCAGTTCCTGAGAAACTGTTTACTCTCTCACTTAAAACCAGAAATCAGCTGGAGGTAGATATAGAAAAAGCCTAAAATTTGGCCATAAAGACTAACAACATTCAAAATAAGTGAAGAATCTTTAACTAATGGAAGTCATAAAATCACCTTGATTCCATATCAGTCATTACTGGTACTTGCTATAATACGTTTTCATCAAAAGGAATACAGTGTGGTACTGTAAGAATAAATAAATGAAAGTCTGAAGTCTGATTCTAACCTAGTGATGATTTGTTTGTACGAAGAGATTAAAGTGTAAAATAAGTGCAGCATGCCATAATGTGGTGTCATTCAACAAAGTGACCTGTAATTACTATTGTGGTCTTTATTTTCCAAGTTGTTTACTTTACATAGTGGAAAGAGCCTGGCATGTTTACATTTTGTAATATCCAACCAGATTTAACAGTGAAGTTTTTTACAAAGTTAGGTGACTTAATGTCAGATAAAACTTCTATAAATGTATTGTCAGTAATCTGGGAAAGTATTATGTGAATAGTAATATTAAAACTAGGCATGCCAGAAAGGTATTTGTATACTGATGTTGTAGGTGACCTGTGATCTTTTGCTATAAAATTAGGAGGATACTCATCTAAATGCTGTCAAATTTTGAGCTTGTTGACCTACTTTCTATAGTTTAATTTTTCTCCCCAAAGAGGTAATACCTGTTGTTTGAAGTTTTTAAGGAGTTGTAATATTTTGTAATAAATGATCTATGTGCAAAAGTTCTTGTATGGTGGTCTTTGAGATCAAAGAAATTGTGCATATAGGCTTAAAAATACCAGGATGTAATGCAAATAAAACTGAAAAAATTTGTATGTGTATTCAATTTAAGTAATCACTATGGAATACTTAAATTGCATGTAAGTTTTTACTTCCATTTTCCACTGACTTCAGAAATTCATGATTATTATTGGAAGCCAGACCTATACTCAATCTGTAACAAAAATAATTAGTTATTTTCCTTTAACAGCCTACTTTCTAAAGGTAGAACAAAAGAATGAGGTCCAAGATCGTGAATTGTGGAAAAAGGTAAAACATTGCTCCTAATATTCCCCAGCAGTTCATGACTACCTCAATGCAATTGCTTTCCAAGCAAGATAGCATACCTTGGGTGAAAAGAAGGGTACTGAATTGGTGGTTTGAGCTCAGGCTCTTCTCAGTTCTGTGAACGTGTTCCGAAATGATTTGGTTGAGGGTTGCTTGTCTGGAATTGGTTTGTATTTCTGCACTAACCTCAATGCCCTACTTCTTCCTTTTCTTTTTTTAAATTTTTTAAAAAAAATTTTGAATTGCAGTGTAATATATTGTCATAGGCTTTCACTGGTCCACATCTTTTGCGTTTAATAGGGAGGAGATGTAGACACCATCCTTCTAAATTGGGCATGTTGTAATTTGTTTTGATTTGCATTACATGCTTACCTCAAGAAATAGGAAAGCTGAGAAACAGGTCTCTTGCTTAGGTCTGACTGTTAAGATAAATTGAACTTAAGTTGGTGGACTGAAAAATATTGCTCTTCAGTGGAAGAGAGAGCTTGTGATACATGTAGCATGAGGAATTTTTAGAAAGTGATCTTTTTAAAAAGAATATTTTGCTACTCCAGTTCATTATGATGGACATGAATTTATACTGAACTTGTTCAGCTTCAGCAAAAGTAGCTGTGCTACAGTACCCCAATCTTTAAAGCATTGGTCTGAAGAACTCTATGTTGTCATGCCTCTTGAGAAGGAGATTCTGAACTCTATGCATTCAACAAACGAGGCAAAGAAACCAAGCTACTGTAGGTGAGCTGTGTGTTGATCAAGCTGTGTGCTTGACTAATGTTTGGTAAGACATGGCACCTGAGAGCAATCGCTACAGAAGGAATTTGCAGAACGTTGAAATGAGCTTGCTAAATGTGGTGTAATCTTTTCCCAGCCTTACCCTTGCCTCTCTACTTCGTCTTTTCCCATCTCCTTATGCAATACGGGTGTTCCCTGCTGTAGGAGTTCTCAACTTGTTCAGTTCTTATACCAGTAGTCATAGATCACCTGTTTCTCACCTAGTGCTTTTCCTGTTCTGTTGCAGTAAGAGAACAAAGCAGAACTGCCTCCCAAAGCACTATCGTGGGGACAGCATTGTAGTTTGACTTGGGATTTCACAGTCCTGAACTTAATCTCTTTCTAGGTTGTACCATCTTGAAAACCTACTGCTAAATCAGACCTCTGAAGTTACATGCCCTTTTTAATATGCCTTATTCTTTTCGACTATACGGTAAAAGAAGAATCCTATTTTATTTGTAACTTTTAATAATTGCTGAAACATGTAATATTCTATAGGGTTGTAGTTGATGCACCTTTGTAGACTTTTTATTTCCTGTTCTCGTTGAGTTCATTGCCCAGAATCACTTCATGATGATAATTGCTGCTAAGCACACATTGTTAATAATGTTACTGCCATGCACTGTATAATGAACTGAAGTTCATTATACAGTAGTGAGAATAACAATGGAGGTCTGTAAATATAGGTTCTGTAAATACTAATGTGTTGACAAAGCCTGCATTTTATCTTATAGCTATTTCAAGATGACATTGCTGACACTACTTTCGTATTATGTTTCCCAAGTAGATAGCATTGGGAAGTACCCAAAGTGAGTTCGCATGTGGCTCAACTATTGCGGACTTTGTGTTCACAGTTGTGTTTTCTCGCATGGAGTTGCCTCAGTGTGGTGCAGGAATGTATAATTAAGGAAACCTAATGAAATGTGCTGTTGACAGAAAAGTATGTTTGGCATCTCAAGTGCTGACCTTCTCTGACATCATTAGACTTCTAAAGTTCAGACACAAAGATGGTAAAGCGGCTTACCTAGGTCTATTAGTTAACGCTCTGACATACTACATTTTTATATTGTGGGGTTTTTTTATGTTTTTTGCACAGCAGTGACAAGTGTTTTCAACTTTCTTATATGTTTGTGGCCACTGTTTGTGATTTATTTGTCATGCTTATTAAGGTTCCCACAGTAGAAGAAAATAATGCTTGTTTATACTAATTTGGAAGATCAAAGCATGGCATAGAAACAATTTATGAACTAACAAACCAAAGCTGCCTCTCAGACACACCTACATTTTGCAGAATTGTTTAAAAAATACATGTTAGTTAATCTTCTAGTTCCTAGAAAAATGTAAATTAATGGAAACAAAGAAGTAAATATATATGGGCGGGTTATTCTCCTAAATGTTAAATCCACATTTCCTTTAAATGGCTTCCATTTCTTGTGAAAGCTTTTCCATAGGTTTTTAATTATTATTCACAATGCCCTTATGTATGTTTATCTATTTCTTCCTGTAAATACTTAAATAATCTATATAAACAAAATTATCCAGGTAGGACTTTGGATTATAACAAAAACAGGTGGTTCTGTCTCAAGTATTCCATCTTTTCTATATATTGCTTATGTTTTACAAAGTGCACGTTTTCATCCCATACCTTCTGTCCCAAGTCAATAAAATAACTTCCCCTGCAGAAATGTAGACTGTTTAATGTTGCGTCATGAAAAAAAATAAACATCTTAAAATATACTTAGCACTTTTCACCATTTGTAATCAAATACAGTAGTTCTTTGTGAACAGTCGGAAGACTGCTGAAGAACAGTTGGAGGAACAGTTTAGACAGGCCTACTAATGTTCTTCCTGTTCACCTGTGCATCTCTGACAAAGCAAATCTAACAACTAATATCCAGCTTTCCAAGTGAATACTGTTTTGCAGTGTATTGATAGTCTCTATGCAAAGTATTCAGTTAAGTATTTAAAGATCACTTTGTTATCCAGTGAGAAATAATTAGTAAAACACTTATTTTACTTAATATTTTGCAAATTTTTCAATACTGTGAATCATCCTTAGGTGTAGCTGTTAAACCTAAGACAAATCTGCATTTCTGCTCTTAGTGAAGAGGCAGCTGTGAAGTGCCTCAGTCTGATCTTTGGCCTTAAAGCTGTGGCTTTTATTTGTGGGATATAGGAAAACAGAGCTCAAGAGTTAGGACTGTATAACGTTAACAGTTTCCTTAGACCTACTCTGTGTTATAATCACTTGGTATTAATAAGTTTAGCTTTCTTTGAATAATGAAGTATACCGGAGTCTGGGTTCTCTGATCAAGTACTGCACTCTATTGCCTGACGTGGCTTTTCAGTAGCATGGTGCTTGAGCATCCGACTGCTCAATAAGCTGAATTTTCTACAGCCTTGACCTCTTGAGTTTTTCCTACTGTTGGTATTCTTAAAGGAAGAGGGGGACAGTTTCTATCTCTAACACTGAATTCACTTGGCCACACCACAGTTTTTGATATACCTGACTGACTCTATATAGTATATAGAATTCCATTTAGTACTAACACTTTATGGCATTTTTCTTGTACTATTAGCATATCCATGCAACATGACAGTTTGTTAGTTGCTTTTGAAACAGTTTTACATGAACCATGATCTTAAAGACAAAAGGCAGCAGAGCTTAGTGCTGATAATAGTGTATTTTAAATTTTGTTGGCCCAAAAAGCTAAGATAACATGGGTTTCCTCCTGTTCCTTTCCATGATGTTACGAATTTTTGATCAGTATATGAGAGCTAAAATAAGGTGGTTCAACATCCTCTCCTCATAAAGTTGTTTTTGAATTCTAAATGAGCAAAATAATTTAGTTTTAAAATGTTTTTAATTGAGGAGAAAGGAGAATATTCATGAATAGAAAAATCTTTGGACTGTTCCGTAGGCATCAGGCAGAAAAATGTTTTACTCCATCTTTGTTTCATCTAGCATTGTCACTGTATCATATTAGTAGAGGTGTAATGATTTGTATAGATGATGGTGAGCAAGGTTCATCTTGGCCTTTAAAGAGAGGAGGCTGCTGATAACAGTTGGCATATATACAATAGAAATGGAACAATGCTTTGAAGTATTTTTTTTTGTGGCACTAGGGTAAATGAAGTATCACGAAAGCAGCTGCATCTCCCATTTTCTTTCTTGCAGGATATCTTGAATAATCTTGATTCATGCGATCTTGAGGATGATGATCTCATGCTTGATGTGGACCTACCTGAGGACCCACCTCATGACAAAGGTTAGTAAATTAGCCAAGCAATCTTATTGTGAAACTGCCTTATGGGCTTAAGAGACTTTTAGTTGTGTTGTTCTGACTTCTGCTTTAATAAGCTGATGGACTTTACAAATTTTTTTCTTTAAGTAGCAACTCTTTCTTTTCTGAAATGTACGAAGTGTGATATTTCTGTTCCTCTGAATACAACTCTTGCATTTGAAGAATTCTAAAGGCAGAATTTTTTTTTTTACAAAAATGCAACCTTGTTGCATACTGCTTCTTTAAATTATTTTAGCAGAATAAATTTCAAACTTTAGTCCTTCAGTCTTATGCTTCAGCTATATCTGAAAATGTTGAGACAACATTTTTTTCAGCTTTGGTGAATGACAATGTAATTCTTTCTGGGATAATTATGTCACCTTCTGCAAAATGGCATTATCTCCTAATACTTTTCATAAAATTCTGGGTAACAGAAGCTTAAATTTTAAAGATGTGCTTTTTCAAGAAGTCTTTTATGCACTCTTGCTGTCAGTGAGAATGCTGGCAAACGTTTCACAGGGAGGGTAGTGGTACCTAGATGCCACTAAAATAATACAACTCCTGACTAGGATGAACTAGGTAAGGCAAATTATTGCTGCACTTTCTCAAATCCTGTCCTGGAGAAGTTTGAGACATTTACTTTAGGTCATTCTTGACCTAGTCATACAAATTTTCACTGTCACATGAATGTGAGTATTGGCTTCTTCTAAGTTCAGGGGAGGCTAATAGATCTTCAAATGAACAGAAACAGTGAATGTGGAGCACTGTAGTGGCCTACCCTGTACAAACTGGAGCTGAAAGAAAAAAGGTTTTGCTTGGTTGGTGTACTGTTTAGCTACCTGCTGAATGTTGGGGAAGTTGGGTTTCTTTGAGAGTTCTTTTGAGTTCTTTGGGTGAAGACTCCTGTGTGTATGTTAGATATGAAACGAAATTAACAGTAAATAAATACATAGTCTTCCATCTACCACAGTGGTGGCACATCATGTTTTAACAGTGTGCACATATGAAGTACAGTACTTAATCTTTTAAATCTCAGAATAAGTTTTCCAAAGTACTTGTGTGAAAAGCACTTATTAACAATAGTGCTAGTATTCAACTTTTCAGCACAGATAGGTGTACAATTTTTATTTTTAATTTTTTTTAATTTTCCAGAATGGATTACAATCTAAGCCTAGGTGATTTCTGACAGTACTAGTGGTTATACACCTAATAAGTATTCTTTCAATAATGGTAATTCTAACCCTGCTCAGAAAAATTAAGAAACATATTTAAAGGGTAAATAAATTTCTCCTAAGTTTCCTTGTTTATAAAACATGCACTGCATCTGCATCAGTAATTCCATTTCAAAATATTAATTTAAAAACTGTTAAAAATACATGCATTTTGAAGATGAATGTTTGCCGCAAAAAAAAAGTGTTTGCCACTTAGTCTAGACATAAATAAAATACGATTTTTACTTCACTGCTTTCTTAATTGCATCAATACAATAACCTTAAAATCTGCTTACACCTCTACAGCTACGTATCAGTAATGTTTGTGTAGCTGGAGTATGTTTTGTGGCTATGACAGTCTGCTGTGTAAGCTGCTGGTTCAGGAGGAAACACTTGCTGTTTGAGGTTAATATTAGCTAATTACCGTTTTTTCTGGTGTTTCTTTAAAAAGTTGGGTTTCCATAGAAAACTAACATGGCATAAACTGGGTATCTCTGCTATAATTCTTTCCTATCTTGAAATCACTGAATTTTTAGCAAAGAGGATCTGAAAGGAAGAGTTCAAAAGTCACCTCCAGGCGAGGAGGAAAAGCTAAATTTGTTCTTTGTGTCTTTACTCAGTGTGGCAGTTCAATTTTTCCAAAGCTGAAAATTATAAAAAAATTACTTATAAACTTATTGAGGGTTTATCTTGAATAGACCTACTTGAATTTTCATGTGTTATGAGCTGTAGAAGGATGCTTCTAAAGGAAAAGAAATATTCTGTTACTTTAGGTGAACGAGTTTTTCTTACCTAATTTTTTAGTTATTGAACTAGGTGATAAAAATTGAGTTGTAGATGTGAGCATTTATGATAATGTTTAACGGCACTTTTGGCCAACGCTTTTTTTCGTAATTTTGTGTGACTTCACTGACGTCAACCTCTTAAGACTTTCCAGGTTTACAGAAACTCCTTGTTTCATTCCGGAGTCTGGGATGCCGCTTGGAACTATTTATAGAAGCAGTTCTAGCTCAACAAGTATGCAGTGAGTGAGGATGGCAGTCTTAAATCACAGGGTAAAACTGGGCTCGCTTCCCAACACCACGCAGGCTGGGAACTAAGCAGGAAGGAAGGCCTGTTTATGAGCGTCTTATGCGCAGCTATGTCCGAGTAGGCTGCCGAAAAAAACAATGTTCTCTTGTGCAGAGCTTTTCTCCTAGCAAAGGGCTGACAATGTGAGGAAAAACTCCTTGGGTAAGTGAAGGAGACAGTGCGATGGCAGAATAGCAGTTTATGACTTTTTTTCCTGGGTCTGCACGGATAGCAGTTGTTTTGGCTTTGTTTCTAGTGGTTTACAAGCTGTTGCCAAATATAACTTTTCTTCCTTTAAGAAGTTTGTGGAATCTGCTTTGCTTTGTTGAAGCTAGTGTTTTAAAGAGATTGTTTTGTTTGCTTGCTTTAAATCGTGCCTACTGTCCAGGTAAATAAAGACGAAATGTCTCTCAAGTTGAAAAACAAACAAAATGAATAGGATGAGATGTATATGTATTTTAAATAATGAAACTGTTCTTTTTTTGGAATGACGTACTGGCCTTCCTCTAAAATGTCGTCTTTTTAAACTTTTTAAAGGCCTGAAGATCCTGTCAGTAAGGAAGACAGGAAAATGTTACTTTTGGATTTATTTTTTCTTACCTATAGCCCTACCTCCTCAAAATGATTTTTCTACTTAAATACAAAATGCTGTTAAGACTGAGTTCTGTAGTTTCTGCCACAGGTTACTATTATTTTTGTAACAAGTTTTATATGCTAGTAAAAATGTCACATCATTAGAGGTGTGTTTGACAGACCTATAAATGCATACTATTTTGAATCAGTTTAAAAAAAAAACCCACAGATTTTACAATTATTTCCATATTTTACCAGCACATAGTAAAATTTTTTTTTTTTTACTTTATGCTCTCTGTAGAGGAATGTGAAAATATGAGCCGTTATGATAGACAAGACAGAAATGCTAGGCAACATCAGGAAGGATTCTGGAAACGAGCACCACAACAGCGATGGAATACACAGGATCACTATCATCTTGGCCATACTGATCGCTATATCCATGGTAAAAATGATTTGAACAGGTAAAGGACTTGTCTCTCTTCTCCCATACAATTAAAAATACTGTGATGAGAAATCTCTTTTGGCACTAAAGGGTCTCAAGTGATACCGAGTACAAGACATTTTCACAATAGTTGTGTCTATAAACAGTTGTGAATCACTGAGTTTTATAATTTCTTTTCAGAACTTTTGTTTGTCACGGTTTTTAATCCAAAAATTTGTTACTTGTGTTCATATGATACTTTAAATGCTTGATTAAATTACTGTATGTGTTGCGTGGAAAAACATTACACTGTTTTATTACTTGCATTTTGTAAGCTTGTACAACTTTTTACTTATTAATTTGTTTTTAAATTAAATTTAATCCTATAGTTCTTACAGGATAGCTTGAATGACAATTTATAGAAATCCTGGTGAGCAAACTGGTTTTAGGGTACTGTAGTTGTTAGACTGTGAGAGATTTGTGCAAGTGGGAAGGAAAGCCTAGCATTTAAGTGAAATAGGATTGACATTTTCTGATTTGTTTTCTGCTGTATGCCACAGTATGTGAATATAACCCATGTTACATGACACTTTCTTTTCTACTAAATGCTCTCTAGCTCTAGTTTGTCATCACTGTGTCTTGTGTTTTGTGTTTTTTGTTTTATTTTTGGTGTGGGTTTTTTTTAGGGGATCAAACTACCTAGAATCTCCTATTGGTCACTTTGAAAGCTATGGAGCACCTAATTTTTACCAGTCTCCTAGACAGCTGGTGGGCTTACCGGACAATACTGTGATGCTTGATGAAATGACACTTCGGCACATGGTCCAAGACTGCACAGCTGTAAAAACCCAGTTATTGAAACTGAAGAGATTACTGCACCAGGTGAGCTGTTTAAATGGAACAAAAGCAGTAAAATGTATTGGAGAGTGAGCCTAGATGGGCTAATGTTCTGCTTGACCTTATTGGGCCGTGTCGTTTCCTTTATACATTGAATTACAGTGTTCAAGAAAGTGTGTGCTGCTTATTGCTATTTAAAATAGTACTTTTTCTGCTTTTTCAGGACTTCACTGACTGCAAAAAATATTAAATATTGTTATTCTTCTTCTCTAAGGAAATAAGGCTAAATTAAAAAAATCAGTGTATGTGAAGACAAGCTTTTATTTAATAAGATCCTAAAAAGCTGGGAGTAAAAAAAAAAATAAATTAAAAAATTGTGAAAATCGATCCCATTGATTAAACTTTCATTCAGCAAGTCAATGGTAATAAAGCTATTTCTTAAGGCTTTGTTTTCCTCATTCTTCTCATCTTTTCTGTGTGTTTTGACAAGAAGCTTAGCAAATCCTCTATTAGAAGTGCTCAAATTTAACCTTTCTAGTGATGAAGTTACTGAATTGAAGCTTTTAAGGAGCTTTTTCATTTCACCTCAAAATTTGGCAAAGTGTGAGAGTTGGTGAACTGCTAGATGACTCAGAAGTGTGGCCTTTCAGCAAAAAAAATTCCTTTGCTACCTTAAAAAAAAAGTCCATGAGACTTTCTTTGGAGGCATATGCAGATTAGCATTGAAAAGTATCTGTATGATGTTCTCTTTAGCGCTAGATTTACTGCTGTTCTTTTCTAACAGGACAATGTAATGGAAATAAGTTTGTGCCCTAAAAGGTAAGACACTAAAACAAAACACAGAAAAACAAAAAGCAAATTAACCTTGAGACTAATTCAAGGGTATGACTGTGCCTTTTAGAAATGTGAGCGTTTGCTCCCTATGGGAACTGAGAATACTGGAGATGTTTTTCCACTGACAAAATCAGAAATACAATTGTAACAAAAATAACGTAGTGTCAGAGGGAAGATGTGTTCTTAGAGCCTCATGTCTGAGTAGTGGACTGCATAAACTGTGCCTCCCAACAGCCTCAATTGTACATGCAATTAGTACATGAGATCTCTGGATAAGAAGTTCCCTGCTCTTTTAATGCCTGGATAATGCCAAGGACAATTAAACAACTAGATAGATGATCTGTGTATGTGTAGTTCATTGTGTAAAGGCATGCATGTTATAGCCAAATAGTGTGTGGCCCTGCAAAACACTGTATTTTAAATCTTGATCTAGTTTATAACAGCTGGACTCTTCTAGGAGGTTACGGAACACAAACCTTGCCTCAAGTAGCTCAGATGAATTTTTTTTTTTTAGAAGACTTAAACTCACAGAAGAACCAGTTACTTCTAATATGTACGTTCTTCAAAGTTTATGGCTTCTCTTGCCAAAAGCTTGATCTTCTCCCCCTCCGTCCCTGTAATAGCGAGTTTTGTAATAACAAGTATTATTGTTCCCTTCAAACTTTGTCAAGCATATTTCTCTGTATTTTCCTGACCTAAACACCCCCTGTTTTGGTGCTCTGCTTCCAAAACTCATCACTGGACTTTGCAATGTTTGTTCTGCTCTCCTGTGTGTTATCCAGCCTTTTAAACAATGTGAATAGTGATGTAAAAGTACATTAATCTGCTACAGAGGGGGAAACTTTAGACCTTTACTACCTTTCTCTACTAAAAAATTAGAGTAAAACTTGTATGAAATATTTTTTCATTATTTTCAAGTGTTAAACCTTTCCTGAAAATATTGAGCATTATGCTAACAGAAATGAGTAAAAATATAGCAATTCTTTTTTTCTTATTGTAAAGAACAGAAATACAATTTTGAAAACAATTCCGTGAGCTTTAGCACAGAACTAGGACTTGATCTCAGTCTGGGTCATATGACAGACCTCTTACAAAATGTTAAAAAGCGAGATGCTAAGTCGGCTCCTTTCAAATACTGGCTTTAGTAAAGGAAGCAGAAGCTTTTAGATTTGCTTCACCTGTATTATACATTTGAAGGTATAAGTGTTACCTTTTTCCAGTTATGACTTTTAGCAATATTATTTAATTTGAATAGGTAGAAATAGAGCTGTAGTCAGGTCTTAGGCATGAGGTCTCACAGGAACAGTTATAGTAAGATAGTAAGATATAGTGATTAAATTCAATTTTATAGCATTATCTAATCAAGTGTAGTGTGACTTACTGTAAAGCGTAGCATGTAATGAATGTATGCCTAGTAGATTCCTAGGGAGACTTAATGTGCTATACTGGATTCATTGGTATGACTGTAGCGCACACAATTTATATTTGGTTATCTTGAATACTACTAGCAACGTAGCTGCAACAGCATGGGTTTGGTGTTGTGTTCCCAGTTTTGCTTGGAAAAATAAAGAGTTATGTGAGTAGTCTAGCCTTTTCTGAGCTCCGTGTGACCAGGGTAACAATGCCAGCAGTACACATGCTGTCTGCTGACTCCTCACATACTGCCATCTTTCTGTATTTTCAAACAGTGAATTTGGGAATAGAAGTGTATCTCATGCATAGTTTTAATTTTCAATGGTAATAAGTATAACCTTCACTGCTTTTGCAATAACGTTATACCAGCTTAAATGGAGTGAAAAATGTATATTCTTCTTGCACTAAATGCAGCTGTAATTATTTACAGGGAGATGTTGAACCACTGGTGAATGTTCTTGCTTAATGCTTAACTGGAGCACTAACTTTGTATTCTGAGAATAAAATGCTTTGGAAGTCTAACTCTAGTAAAAATTGACATCTAAATGTTAATGACTCTTAAACATTGACTAAGGTACTTCATTTGCATGCTTAAGAGTAAATAAGTTTTCCTCTAATCTTAAAAAAAACTTTCTTCCTTCTTCCTCCTCCTCAATTAATTTCTTAAACTTGCTGCTCTAGGTTGAGGCTACAGAGCTAATGTGCTACAACATCCTTATTTAAATGAGAGTTGTACTATTTCTGATGCCCTGAAGCCTTTGATCTAGGCAAGGATTGACCATCCTCTGTAGTAACTTCCTCTCAAGGCTGGCAGCAGTGATTCAAAACCACCCTGTCTTATCTCAGGACTTACTGATATTTTAAGGAGGACTGAAATTTGAAGTGGCTCACAGAACCGTGAGATCTGTGAAGGCCTTTTTTCTGGGGACGGCAAGCTTTCTAAGAAGTTTCTTTTCAACTTGTCTTTCATGAATGGAAAAGAAATTCTATTTTTCAAGCACACGTCTTCATTGTAACTTATCAGATATGACTAGCCCATTTGTATGAAGAGAGAGGAATGAAAAAATGGAGTCCGTGGTGCAGAATTGTTAAATGGAAGTCACTTGCATACCTTTGAAGTATGTATTCATCGTGGCATTTTCTTTTTCCATCTGGTGAGATCTGTCAGAGACATTTATCTTTTTTATAAGAAGCCTGAAGACAAGGAAGATTTAATTAAATACAAAGGTTTCTTTGTGTCATGTATTAAGTTGTATAACTTGTACCTACAATTGTTACTTTTTTTTCTTAGCCACAAAATAGTTCACCTCAGTGACTTAACTATGCATGAAAGAAACAGAACCTAAGAAATCAAGAAACAATAGCAAATAAAATTGGCACATTTTGAGTTTAAGCAGTTGGTTAGCTGTTGGGCTATCATTATAACAGTGTTTGACAGTGGGCAATGGCAACTGGCACTCGTTTGTAGCGGTATTTGAATGAAACTACACTCAAAATGCCCAGTAGTCAGCAGGTAAATAGCACGCACTGTAGCATTTTTCAAGTTTATCAAGGTTTATTAAAGAAATGTTTCTAAACTTCTTCATGAACATTAGATGCTGGAATGTTGAAAGAATTCTCAAGATGAAATTATTAGTATACTATTAGGAGTACAGTCTTTTAAAATCCTGCATGTTAAAAGGCAGCTTATGCTGTTGGGGAATCACAAGATAATGGCTGAAAATGCATTTGCTTCTAAAGGGTTGATTTTTGTAATAGAAGAATTTAAAATAAGTTAGTATAATGAAAACAACAATTGTCTCTAAGCTTTGAGCTCTTTATCTTCCTCTGAGGCAATATGGGAATTTTCTGAGAGAGAATACCCTTTATCGTGTCTCTCTTATTCTTCAAGAAGTTCTACAATTTTTCCTTATTTTACTTGTGCTTTTAACTAAAGCCTGTACGTAATATCACCCAAAGAAAGCAGGGGAAAAGGGAAGATGGAAAGGTTAGGCAGTGAGAACAACTGACTGTCTGTACACTGTGTAGAAGGCGCATGTTTATAACATTGAAATAATTTGCAGGGACTATTGTGATGTATTTAGTCAAAGAGCTTGAGTTTTCTTTTGCTTGTTTTTTTTTTTATTTTTAAAATAGCGGCACATAATATGAGAACGTGTAACTGCTGAGAGGATGGGAGCAAATACAAGCAGATGTGGCATTTTTGAGCTGCTGAACTGTTTACAAGCAGAAATACTGCAGTGCTGAAAGCCCAGCAATCTATAGTAGGTAAACTGCTGCTGTGTATAATCAGCACAGTAGGTTAGAAAGGCAGTGAGGTTTTATTAGGCTGTTCTTGACTAAATACTTGTGTTTGATACAGATTATTATTTATGAAGAAGTGCCACTAAATAAAAATGTTTAATATTCTGTTTACCAAAAAAAGTAAGTCCATTCTTCGTGGCTTTATAAGGTGAAGCAAGCACAGGGATTTGTGTGTCATTCATACTAAAGATTTCACGCTTGTAAAATATTGGCATGAGAGTGTATTAAGTACAGCCACTCAAAAATACAGGTTTCAATTTGCAGCTGTTAATATTTGGGCAAATTGTGGTGTACCTGTGACAGCCATGGTGGAGCATTATTCCCATAATCTTTAGCTCATGTTCTTGAGATAAATTAAAAATGACAGTTGCAGACTTGAGAATATAAGAAAATGCTTGAGTTTAGACTGTGACATTTGGGAGTAGGTATGTAAAAATGTTTGACATGTAGAAAATTATTTGTCCAGAGATGTAGGGTGCATGACGATGTTAACACTCGGAAGAAAGGATTGTTACATATTTTACCTACATGTACACTTAAAAATGGTATCTGTAACTCTGACTGAGTTTGTCCTAAAGCAATAAAATCAACTGGTTTGTATAAAATTAAGATGGTATTAATTTTCTCAGCAGATACCTTTTGAAAAGGAAAATGAAGCTGAACTAATATTAGGCTGCTTTAATAGTAAAGCTTTAGACTTTCCCCTGGATTTGGTGTATAGGCACTATGCTGATAAATGCTAAAATGTTGTTAGAGAGGTGGTGAATTATATCTCTTCACACTTCATAAAGTTAGTGTAAAGTTTTTTTCAGAGCAACCTTTTAGTCTTTGAGTATTCTAAAAGTGTTTGAAGGGAATTTGTGTGGGGGTGTTTCTCCACCACAACCACCTGTTCCATTTATATAGCTATTAGTAAATTTAGGATAAATTTCTGAGTCTTGCTGGACTATTTTCTAATGGTTTCTGACTCCAGGTTTGCTGTGATTTTATAAGCCACTTTAAAACATATATTGAGACGTGTGATTACCTCAGTTGATTGGATAGGAACCACCCAAAACTGGCCAAAAGCTGAAGAGTAGGCTATTAAGTCCAGCAGAAACTTTCCAGTAAATGTCATTGAGTTGAAAATCACTGTAGACAGGTAGCAATTCAAATGGGTTGCTGATACAGCAACAAGAAAAGGGCTGTGAAATCAGTTACTGCCATATTACTTGACTTTTTCTTAAAAGAGCATATTCTTGATTAAACATTGCATGCAAATGTAGATATATATGAATTCATATCAGGTTAAAGTAATAATCAATCTATAACTGAAGACTGTCCGTACATAACTAATTAAATGTGAATGTCTGCAATGTTAGTTCTCTGTCAGTGTACACACTGCAGGTTATTTTCATGCCTAAACTGCCAGTAATGTTTAAAAATAACTGTACTAGGTTTGCCAGAATGTATGAGGTTTGAGTTGTTTGTAGCTACTTCCTAAACTTAAAACATTGCAACAAATATCAACAGGTGTTGGGTTTTTTTTTTCCTTCTCATGTTGGTGTTTTTCAAAAGCAATCTTCTTCTAAGGGAATTAGATTAAAATATTTTCTTGCTGCTTATGTTTGTAAGTAGAACTGCTTTTTAAATGCATTTGATAAGCATTTGTTTTTGATATGGCTAGCAAACTGTCCTGAGTTCTTGTTTTTGTGAGTATCTTTTAAGTCTAGCACAAATGAGGCTAGTGCAACTGCTCTGAAGATGTGATTATACTATAATAATGTATTTTACTATTGTAAAAATGTTAGTCAGGTAAAAACCAAGAGGTAGCAGCTTTTTATATTGCCTGTTGCAATGGGATGACACATTTATAAAGTTTAATTTTACCTAAAGGTTAAAAGTATATGGTCTCTTCAAGTTTCTGAAATTTGATGACATCTTAGCATATAATTTCTAGGCTATCAAAAATAGCATATGCAGATAACCAGTTGCATTTGTTATGCTAATTCTTTTGTCTCTTTGCTAATTCTAGTATCTTTTTTGTACATGGACAGCCTTATTCTGATTTTTCCCCTCCCCCGTCTCATTTTAGCAATATGAAAAGCAGGAAAGAAAAAGCAAAATAGGAAAAGCTTTAGATTAATCCCAGGATATGTTCAGAATGGGATGCTTAAGTTTCCACTGATAGTGTTAGAACTGAATTTTTTTTTTCAGTTGTCCTGTGTTCATTATGTGTATTAAGATAATTAAGACAGTGATAAGGGAATTGATGCAAATGAACTTAGTTCTTGCTTTGCTAGTGAATATTCATCAGGTATAGCATAGGGTACTTGATTTAAATCACCAGAGAATATCTGACTCACTTTCTTTGCAATCAGGTCTTAATCTGCTGTTGTAGAATGTTCTATTGCTCCACTTGTATGCGTTTTAATGGGTAATAAAAGGTATACCAGAGGTATCAGTGATACAGCTTTTAAAAGCCATGCAAGATACTTTTGCTTGAAATAGTTTGTCCTGTTCTGTATTTTTTCCATTCCCACGATTACTCCTTCACAACTATCACTGTGACAATCTGGTGCAGCTTTTCTGCTGAATATGTGTATTTGTTTGAATAGTTGTTTAAAATAACAAATGTTGATGAAAACTGTTAATTGTAGAATACAAGATAACTATAAAATATATAAAATATAATATGTTAATCTGTAAATGATTCTATGATTCTAACTGCTGCTCATTTCCTCTCCCATTTTAGAAATGTTTTGGATTATATAATGTTTGTTTCTTTATGATATTATGGTGCAAATTATTTCAAAATGCTGTTAGAACTTGTTCATAACATAGACTGTAAACTACTGCTTCATCAGCCTGTCACTTGCTGGCTATCTGCCCAGAAGGGACAAGCAGCTACTTGTGAATCGGGTACAACTGTGTGTTGGACAGTGGAAGCTGAAATATTTGCTATGTTAAGGAGTCAGAAGCGTTGAAATTTGACTGCTCTCACAATTACTAGTCTTAAAAAAAATTACATCTGAGTGATGGAACTTCAAATTTAACTGTCTGTATTATAGTAAAGCAATTTGGAATTGTATGAAAGCTCTTTAAGTCTGGTGATGGTTGTGTGTATTTTGGCTGCAAGGAATCGGTGACTGTAGGAAAAATTAAAAATATAATTGTTACAAGTTCATCCATTTTAATATTTTTGCTTTTTTCATCTGGACAATCTCCTTGATGTTTCTCTGCAGTTTAGTTTAAAATTTATAAGAAATACTCCTTACGGATTAAAAGCAAAAAGATACCTCACAGGCATAAAGAACATAAATAGGTCTACTGTGGGTTTTTCCCTTAGTAGATCTCTGGCATTTGAGCTGCACTTTTACTCTTGTGGTTTTGGAGAGTTGCTGGCTCAGCCTCAGAGTGGTTTTACACAGGTGTTGAGGCATGATGCTGTAATATTCTACAAATGCAATCTTAGGCAGTGAGTTCATTGGGTAAAGAAACTCTGCTTTAAGAACTGTAAAAAATAAAGGAGTCTACTGTAAGGTAGAAGATTTGTTTGTTTTTTCTTTAAGAAGGTAGCAAATGGAGGAGATGGATGTAAGGGCGGGGCAGGGAATAAATCTTTTTACACCAAGGAAATGGAGATTATGATCTTCCATGACCATAAAATAACTGTACTGTGATTTTGTGTGGCACTAAGATTGGATGCGACATCACGGTAGGAAGCTGAGAACCTCTCACCGGAATACAGTGTTGGTTGTTCGGTGACTCGGCTCTGTAACCTAATGGAACCTGGGCAGGGCGCAGCGCCGTGGGTTTAGAGTACTGCACGTAATGGCTGCGTGGTGTTTTTGTCACAAGAGTGTAAGTGCTTCAGGACATACCTAGGCAATCACATTTTGGCATTTCTGATGGTTGCTTCTGTTTCTACTTGCTTAATTTCAGATTTCATGGCTGTCATGTCATGGTGGGGAAGGAATACTTCTGTGTGGTTCCGGTTTTTATGATTGATATTTAGTTCTGACGGCTGTGAATTAATTTTGTATTACTCTGCCCAGTAGCAAATGATGCTTTTTTTTTTAGTTAAGAATTCCTAGTTGAAATATTTTGGCTATATATTTTGATATTGCTCAGATATATTATTTGAATGGATACTGAAGGAAATGAAGCTTTTAAAACCACATAGCATCACCATTCCTTCCTGATTTGAACACAAGGGCCAGTTTTTACCAGATTTTTGTGCAAAATCGACACACTTTGACATAGCTGCAGCTGTCCTACAGCTTTCTGAGGAGAGGGAGGCTGTTTGTGGCTGTTATTTGTGCACTGTACACAGGCTTCAGCAAGGGAGGCTTTCCTATCAGGGGAAAAAAAAGAAAATTTTACAGTGAGAGAACTCAGACATTGTAACAGGTTCCACAGAGAGGTGATGTGTCTCCATCCTTGAAATCAAGTTGCAAGGGAATTGTTTCAGCAAGTAATTCGAGCTGTTGTTCTTGGTTTTGTTCTCTGATAGTGTGATGAAAATGTGTCGCTCCAGGACATCCCACTCTCAGTTCCATCAAGTCCAGAACCGCAAGAACTTGCATCAACATTTAAGGTAAATGACACTGATTTACTCTACAGAATAAGAGATACAAAACTATGTTTAAAAAAGCGGAACCCAAAACCTTCTGTCACTGTGAAGTAGTGCTTCTTGCTGCTTCTGTTTAAATGCAAGCCTAGCAAATGTTTATATACTTCATCTTTTCAGTTTTGTTAAAATCAAAGGGTTTATTTGACCTTGTAAAATACATACTTACAACTGCTAGCACAGTTTAAATAATTAAAATAACTTTGCTTTTTGGTATTTGTATCAGCCATGTGGGAATTAACAGCTGTAGAGTAACTTCTTTCAACAATTTTCTGCCTGCTTTATGAGTGTTAGAATTTGAAAAGACAATTTTTGCTTTGAAGTGTAATCCTACCACCCTTATTCTATTACTTGCTCTGTTTCATTACATTTATTGTTGACTTCAGTTTATTTAAAGTATCTTTCATCTAAAGTAAGTTTTCCCTGAGATAATGCAGGTATTACAGATGTAACTTAAAAACAACTGGAACCCCACAAAGTCAAAGATGAGTTTATTGTTTTAGAATGGGTATTAAAGGAAGAAGCAGTCACAATGGGTATTCCAAAAAGAATCATCTTTTATGATCACAGACTGGTAATGTTGTGCTTTCTACTGTGGTAAGGTTTTTATAGCATTGCTTGAGGCTCTTATTGTAAAATCAGTATAGAAAGATCACTAATCTTGCACTTACAGGAGGGGAACCATACCTGCTGAAGATATAATGAAATTAGAAATACGTCTTGAAAGGGAAGAACACTTACAATGTTATTCCTGTTGGAAGGTCATCTGTCCAAATCTGGTTTCAGGGTTTAAGAGGTTTGCCAAAGCTGTAGATCCATATGCACCATCCTTTAGCAACCCTGATTTCTACGTTGTTAACATTCAAGCCTTTAATTGTTGTCTGATATTTGTTGTGCTCTTCCTTCTACAGTCATCTCCCTCAAAATCTTAGAATCTTAGTCTTAATGCCTAGAGGAAAGAGTAATGCTTTTTAACTTCATAACAAAAAAATGCTAGGTTTAACTGGCTTTTTGAATTGCCAGTTCTTTAATTGATACCAGCATATAGTTTAAAAAATTGCACAACAAATCAGTTTGAGCATTAAAATTACCTTGGGATGAAAAATTATTTTTAAAAAATGCACTCTTGCATATTTACCAATTTTTCTAGTCTCTGAACTCATAATTATTTTAAGTCTTCAGCTTTTAGTAGGATATATTCAAATCAGTTGTGCTGTTGCATTCAGTAAATGTAGTTATACTTATGTTTCTAAATATTTTTTTCTTGTTTCTATCTATGTTAATGGTTTTTAAATAGCAGTTCACTTAATCTTTAAGCTTCAGTATTTTTTGTTGGTGGATAAAGAGGAGTATAGGTAGTATTTGACGGCTAACGTCTACATGGTGTCAGTTGCTTGTACAACAGATGAATTACTGCATCAAAAATGCAGCTGATTTACTTACATACCCTGGAAATTTAGTGGGTCAGTTCAACTCTGTCTCTCTTTAAGAGACTTCAGGTCAAGTTTTTTTACTCTTCAGGTTGAATGCCTACAGCCCATCTCACCATGCAAATAAGAGGAGGAAAGCGTGTGCTACTATTACTACCAGTCCTCCATGAACATCTGATGTAATAAGTCCTGTAGAAGTGTCAATTTAGATTGTATAGCCCTTAGAGAAAACCTCTTACTGCCCACTGTTGTATTGCAGATGGACGATCTGCTGAATGAGATCAGGCAGCTTAAAGATGAGCTGAAGAAAAAGGATGAAACAATCCACCAGTTAGAGCATCAACTTGTAAGTGTAATGCTAAATGTTTAAGAAAATCCCAAGTATGCAGAGTGTAACTTCAGTAGGTAATTCTTATGAAGGCTTTAACAGGTCTAGATGTCTAACTTTTTTCCTACATTTCCATTATAACAAAGGTAGATTTGGGTTCTGGTTAGACCCACCTGACTCATGGGTCTATAAAGGTTCAGTTAGCAGATTGATTCTATGTGTTCTAGTGTCTTTGCAGCTGTACACCTGGGATCTCTAATTCCATAGGCCAGTCATGATTTGTATGTGTGGCACTAAGTGAGGATGTTTATACGATTGGTAAATATATTTCAGTTCCAAAACAAACACTTCAAACATAAAATGCTAGAAGCTGTTCAGAAATAACAAAGAGCAAAGACAAGGCACTTTATGCTACAAGTATTGGACCTATCATTCTACTTTAAGTTTTTTTGGTGGGTTTTTTTTCCTCCCTTTCCTTTCCCCTACTGACCATTAGTTTAATAAAGAATTCCACCATAGAACTTAAAGCTGAGCAAGGTAGTATTCAAAGTTGATTCTTTTTTAAAAAACAAAGCACAGCGTGTTGAAGAGTAAGATTAGATTGGCCATAAATAAAAGTTATGGGGGCACTTTTATCATAAATCGTGTTCAGGCAGATGTATAAGTCCTCAGGAAAAAGTAACGTATGCCTTTTTGCTTTTTGCTCTTGTTCTAAGTTAACTTTGGATTTTGCAATGCCTTATCTCTGCATTTGGTTCTGGTAAACTCACCTTGCTATGACAATTCTTGTAAAACAACGCCATGTTTTCAAGCCATTTCAAGCCACAGCAAGATCTTAATGGCAAGGTAGATGAAATGCCAGGAGGTGCACACCATTATTGATTTATCATGGCTGGAGACAGTCTTGTATAACTATAATCTCTAATGAAATATTTAGCACATGTTTTTGTATATATGTACACCGACCTGTGGTCTTCATCATCTCCTTGTCTAACATGTGATCATTCCCTCTAAAACAATAATGAAAGGTTAAGATTTGGCTTTCTGCTCTGCAGCAGAATTCCAGATTGCAGCACACCAAAACAAATTGTCTTATCTATTAGCATTTTGCAAGAAGTGTTGATTTTTCAATATGCTTAGCCTCACTCTTACTGTCAGCCTTCAAAGATTTCTTTAAGGAAGTGTCTCCTTCCCTTGTAGGCCGTAGACCTGATTACAGTAATAACTGTAAACTTCACTGCAGCTAAGGAACTCTGCTGTAAAGATGGGTAAAACTTCTTAATCATTGAAAGGTGACTTAATGCGGTGCTTCAGAACTTTAAGTGAATCAAAAACCCTTTCCAAAAGACAACATTTATGCAAAATTATTTCTAAATATGCTTTGAGAAAAGAAGCAGTTGTGCAGCACTGTAAATACTAGTTCCTACAGTTTAATTGTATTGTGTTATACTGCCAAGGAATGCATGATGTTTGAACACTGGGCCTTGACTTTTGAAAAGCTTAGTTAATTTTCTAACAAATTCTCCTTTCTCTTTCTCTTTCTGGGGATGATTAAGGCCACTAGATGTAACTGCCAGAAAGACAGCCAAAAACCTACCGGGGCAACATGCGTGTACGCTGATAAGTTTACGCAAACCTCCTGGAGGAGGAGTTCTGTGAGTAAAAAGTGCCATTCCTTTTCGGGTATGACTTTCTGCAGTTCATTCCCCAATTCTATTACAGTTCCTCTCATACAAGTTGGCTTTAAGAGGTTCAGTGCTGTATGAGTGGTATCCTTCCTGCAATGAATCCCTTGCATTCATTTGCAACCCTTCTATTTAAACATTTATTATAAAGGTTTCTTTTAAAATAAGTAATTAAACTTTAGAAGTCTCTGCTTGGAATAATCGCCTTCTGCACATTTAAGTTACAGTCAGCCCAAGCTATATATCTAATCATATGTAAGACATTTTCTTATCCCATGACTTTAAAGTCATAGGTATCTGTGTTTCTCTTTTTTTTTTTCCCCCTTTGGTTAAAGTTTTGTTGTTGCTGTGCTCACTTTTCTTGAGGAAAAGCAACAGTGTATTCTTAGTTTCAGTCCATAAGTGTAAAAACGGAAGTTAATCTTAATTTTAGTAATCATTTATTTGAAGAACTCGACTCATACAGAAAATTACTGGGTGAAAAAATCACTTTGACAAAGGACATCTTCATTCCCATATGTTGGTGCATGGATCACATTTGCTGCCATTAAATAAAACTTACATTCTTCATGGAACACTAATAGAATAATTAAGATGGGGGAGGGACAACACATTTGATATTATGATAATAAGGTATTATCTTTGAATGATGAACAAGGCTTTCGTCAGTCATCAGCAAATAGTCTTTGGATCTTGAAGCTACTGGTCTAGCTAGAGAATCCTGAGAGATTTCTTTGAAAGATTAAAAATCAGACTTTTGTTTCTTTGTTTTTACTCTGCCTTCAGTTACTCATTGTAAGATTCCAGTAAAGATAAATCACCCCTGCTCTCCTTCTGAAATTATTCTTTGAAGTATGTAGTGCTAGGATAGAAATACCATGACACTGTATGTTCACCAGTTGCTAGCAAACAGCTTTATCCTGCTGAGACTCTGCTTTCTAACCAGCTGTCTGATAAGAACCCAGTGTAGAGAGATCATAACCTTAAGTAGCTTTTAGTTTGCTCTGACATGTCTGTTCCAGAAAGCATGTGTTTTATGTCTTTTATGTTTATCCCATTTGTTTTTCTTTTCCTGATACTCTGCAGCTTTTGAGCTCTTGTATTGTTTCTTTTTCCCACGTTTTAATTTCCTGCCTGTGATGTTCCCTTGATATTTTCCTGTGTTGATACTATTACTAGGTTAGTGGCTATTGTTTCCATGTTCCTTTTTTCCCCTATTATTTTCCACAGGAATTTAGAAACAGATTAGTAGGTATTGGAAGTTAGTTGGTAACTACAAAAGTTTTAGTTTGAGCAACCTGTGGTATTAATTGAGAAGACAAAGGTGTTAGAGAAGATGGGGAATGTGAGTTGGTATCTCGTGTAAAAGTAGTCAGCCCAGTTGTCTGTTTTGGTCAGATTGAAGTATATGTCTTCTAAGTTACTCAGTAGTTAAAAGATACTTTTTGGCGTGACAAAATTAAGGGAGGATGTAATTTAAAACAAAAAAAAGCACCTCTGCTGTATTCATGGTTGGGTGTATGTTATGGATATTTGTGTACGTTTTCTGTGTAGGCATATACTCATTACATGTGCATTATAAATGTCTCAGTATTTTTACCTTTACATGTAAAGTTTCTCATTAAAATTGATGAAGGAATTAGGAAAATTTGCCAAGTATTGACAAATTTTCAAAATATACTGCTTTTCAGGAGCTTTTATTTGTAAATGATAGCTGAAAAGTTTTGTGTAGCATGGGATTTTCAGTATCTTCTCCTTTGCATATTTGTAAGTGATATGGAGGCTTTCTGTAAGCAAGCAGAAATTGATCTGAGGTCCTTAATGTGGGATTTCTTAACGGAGGAAGGTAGTTCTTGCTGTTGTAGCAGAGTTCCCGTTCTAATGATGAGATCTCAACTTTCTGGTTTAATAGTTCTGCTACCACGTATTTGTGTGCTTCTGTGCATGGCTTAGTAGAAGTGGAAATGCAGAAAAAGCCTTGGCATGAAATCAGTGTTGATCTGGAACCCAATGACATGAAATGTCACTTGCAATAGAAAGGGGAGACAATTGGCTGTTTTCTTGAGGCAGAGTATGATAAATGGAAATAGCAGGAGGCACCTGAGTAAAATGTATTCTCACTAAAAAAGGAAGTCTTAAAGTAATTGTTTTGCTTTATTAACATTCCTCTTCAGTTTAATATAATGAACTTGAACTGAGAGCACAGGCTGTGAGAAATCATATTCATTGGTCCTAAACATGGTATGAATCATGAAATATAGTTAATGTTTATGAAATGAAGTTTTTATATAAAACTAAATTTTTTTGAAAACCGAATTATAATTGAAATCTTGGCAATGAGAGTACAAGTCTTTTGAGGCATATAAGTTTTTTTTGCTTCTTTAAGCTTGTTAATTGTTATCAAAGTTGATGAATATTTAACTGTCTCATTTTCCTCTAACTGTTGACCTGTCAGTCACTTTAAATGATGGTGAATATCAGGAAGTTACTTTAGTTAGATTATCATAACTTTCAAAATTACTCTGACAGTTTACAAATTCTAGCAGAACTGATACTATGTGTTGATTCCTGAAGCATAAATAACAGCCTGGGAACACCCAGTAATGTACTGATTCAAGAAATGAACTTTAAAAGCTTCCAGAAACATGCTTAACAAACATTGTTTAATGTAGTGTTTCATAAAGAATAGATGCTAGAATAAACTAGAAAATAGTGAGAATAGAAATTGGCTATTAAAATATTTCAGCTGGGAATTTAAGACTGTATGAATTGCAGTAATGTATTGCTGTTCTACTGTCCATTTGAAATAACTAGGATTTCTGATCACTTCATCATTCTCCCAGTAAATAGGCAAGTGAATATCATTAAACATATTCTTTTTGGAAAGTCATGTTCCACCCTGGTTCCATGGCCCACCCTGATGTGATTACAAACTTGTCTGGGGTTATTCTCTTTAGGGACCACATAGCTTTTGAAAGTAGTTTTAGGGTTTTTTCCTATTTTAAAGGTAAATATGTACATAAATGGAAGCTATGTAACTTTAGGTTAATCCTTGGAACTTGGTAGCCCATGTAATAAAACCTAGTGGCTGAAAATAATGTTTTGAAAATTTGGCATATTAAGAATTAACCTATTGCCTAGACCCTCTGTCTGCTACATGGTGTTTCTTGTAAGCAGTGTCCTGACAGTATGCTCAAAACTACATTATGTAATTTCTGACTGTTCATATAGACAATGATAACTTAGGGGGAAACATTATTTTTGGTTAGCCACCCTCATGATAGTCTTGTACAAGTATTCACTGACAGGGTAGACCATGACATTCTAGAAGATCTCCTATACTGAATTTACTTCCAGTTAATTTATGCCTATCATTTAACTATCACAGGGAAAAAAACCCAACAAATCAAAACCTGGAAGAAGGTATTGAACATAAAATTACCTGAAGAAGTTAAAGTTGATGGACAAAGCTTACAAAGAAGAAAAATTGCCACAATTGTCTCGCAGGCTTTGCAGCATTGTTTCTGTAATACTAAATACTGACTTTTTTTTTAGAAGATTTTGAGGGTTAAAGGGGCTAGATGTCAAGTTCATGTTGACAAATTATGTGGCTTCTCAAACTGAAAAGGTTGTTTGCAGATGCTGAGAAGTAAAAGACAAGCAAGCAAACTACAAAGCCTGAGTATGGATAGAGATGTCTGTAAAGGATTCTGGTCCTGAAGTCCAGTTCCTTAGCATAACACAACTCCTGCCAGTCCATGTAGGCTTTTCTATGCCCTGCAACAGCAAATAGTGTACAGTAAAAGCTGATTTTTCTCCTTGGTCTCAGAATAGTAAGCAGTGATGAGAATAAGTTTTGCTTCTTAAATGTGTGTACAAATTCATTCCTGTCTGGTAAATTGACAACAAAAAATGCAGTTTGCCTGGGAGCATGCATATTGTTCTTCGCTGCGCCTCTTCTCTGCTTCTGCGCTGAGATACATACTTTGCCTTCCATTTGAGTGTTGTTCCAGTTTGTCATTCCAAAGCCTTTCATGTCAATTGTTTTGATGAACCTTCATAATACTTCGGCTGCCTTCGTGTACTGTTGTCTTTGAGCATCTCCTTCCACCTTAGCCTTAAAGTTTCTGTATGCTTTGACTTGGCAACTATGAATTTAAACTTCCAGGTTTTGAAGCCTAGTTGCTGTGTTAGTGTTTATCTTCACATTCAGCCTGCTTGTCTCTTGTCCAGCACTCTGCTGTTCACTTGCTGATCCATTATAATGTACATTCTTGGTGAGAAAGTACCTTGGCTGGACTAGATAGTTGTGTTACAGTAACAGTGCATAACATGTAGACGCATGCTCAGAAGAGAGGTCCTTTAAACCTTCTACAGGCAATTCTTGTTGGTTTAGTGTAAACCAGCACATAATACTGAGTGTTTTGGGGTTTTTAAGCTGAATAATTTCAAAAAGATAATTGTATGTCAGAACTGCTCATCCATAATCTCTTTCTGGGTGCCAGGCTAGCAAGAGGACATTACTGCAAAAAACACTTCAAGCATCAATGCAAACAAGATATGTCATTCTAGGTTTGTTCATGATGTGGAGCTCTGAGTTTGTATGAGACATCTGGCAATGCTAGGTGAGAGGCAGCAAAAATCATTCCTTCTTGGAAGTGCTCAAAGGCTCCATCTGTATGGATAAAAATGGATCTTGGTTGTATTTGTGTTTCTGCAGCAGAAAAGACTTTAAAGCAGTAGCAGTTTTGAATTATTGGTATATCTTTGGGAAAAGAGCTGGAATATTTGGCTGTTGGCCTTAAATTACTGTGCAGCAATAGCTTAGAAATACTTTTCTTTTCTGGCAAAAGCAATTTCTTTTGTGCTTATTCTAAAGTTGAGGTCTCTTCATAGCAATGGAAATCTCTGGCTTTAATATGCTTGTAGTAACCATTTGGAAAAAAAAACACACACAAAACAAAACAAAAAACCCCAAACAAACAAAAAACAAAAACAACAAAAAAACCCCACACAAAACCAAAAACCACACAACAGGTTTTCCAGTGCAGTTAGGGTCAGGACTTCACAAAACATTTAGCAGCAATTGTACAATTCACAAGGATCTCTGAAGAACACACATTTTGTGCTGGTTTGTAGGCTGCTTTATTTCAGCTGCTCTTGTTTTTCCACTCCTGAGTCTCCTGTTTTGCCTGGTGTTTAAAATTCTGAATCACTTCTCTTCCGGGATGCTTTTGCAGTTTCACAATTACGGTATCTGGGAAATGAGAGGAATGGGATTTAAGTTTAGTGGCTAGATAGACATAACATCTTGGGGGAGGAACTGTTCTGTTGTCTAACATTAAAGTGCAACTGGATAGACTTGCATCAGACTAGGCTTCAGAACCCAGAAGAATCCCATCAAATGTTTGTTGCTTTGTTTTTTGTTTTTTGTTTTTTTTTTTTAATATCAGCTGAGGTAAGTCATGTCCTCATCTTTAAATTCTAGCATTGCTTGCTTTTGAGTTTTATAGACTTTTTAATGATCAAGCATAAAATAAATTGTGATTTAGGTTTTTCTTCTTCCCTATATTTAGCAGGAAACTGCCACATTTTCTGTGTATTTTGAATACGTACCATAATCTGAAGAGCCATGCTTATTAGTGTGCGTTTCTTTTTTTCCTGTTCTTTGGATTTCTTGGGAACCTCAGTGCACATTTGACTAATAGAAGGGGGTCGATGTGGGTTGTTTGTAAGAGAAAGCTTTGTAAAATTGCTGGAGTTCTGTAAAATACTACTAAAAGAAAAGCAATCTTTTCATAAGCCAGGCTTGTTTGCAGATACTTATCTCTTAATGTGCTATATCTACAAGATCGGAACAACCTTTATCTTTTGTAAAAATCGGTGTAATTCATAATACCCATCTTAATAAATTCCCAGTGCTGTATTTCCTGGTCCTTACTTGGTTCAACTGATGTTAATTTTAATCACCTTATTTGATGTACAATTAAAACAATGCTTGTTGTTATTTTTTTAATAAAGAAGAAATCCTACACTTATTTGACATTTGCATGTGTGGAGCAGTGTAAACTTGCAAGACTGCCAGAGGAAGAGCTAGTTCGGGTGGAACTGTGCCTGGAGAGCACTTCAGTTTAGCAGGCAAAACACTGAAGGATGTTACTTGCACTTTCTTCATTTACTTCCCTGGTCAGAGTAATGATTAAATACCATGAAGAATTACTGAGAAAAGTGTACTTAGAGCTGTGCTTTCAAGTGCCAATATGGATGCTTAAAAATTACTGGAATGAATCAAGACATTAAAATGTTTCTTTGCTTTTACAGTAGTATCATAACTGTTATGTAGCTCAGCTGGCTTGTCCTTGTCTCTAATATCCCTTTTTAGAGAGAGGAAAGGAGAGGGTATAAAATTTTCATCTCCCTTCTTCATTTAATGCATTACAAATTTCAAAGAAGCCTGGAAAAAGCCCATTGCCAACTCAAACAAGTCTCTAAGGCAAGACCAATGCCTGATGACACTGTGCTTTTTACTATTTGGAGATTCAGTTACAGTTAGAAAATGGAAAGAATTTTGTTTTTGTTGTTGTTGTTGTTCCACCACCCTGACACAATTTTGAATGAAATGTGAACAAGCCTGAAAAAAATGAAGAGTTCTTTTGTACTGCGCTGTGAAAATCCAAAGCTTTTGTTAATGTCTCATCAATTGCTAATTGCTCCCAGAAATATTCTGTATTTAATATCTACTCAGTTGATGCAACATACTATTATATTGTTTTGTCATATTGCTTGACTGAAGCTAGCACTGTTGTTCTTTCATGCAGCAGCCTACAAACTGTGTTGAAGTTAATGGCTACTGATGGAGAACTGTAAGAACATGTTAGATAATCAGTTCTCTATCTAGAGATAATCAGCTTAAAGAACTTCTTTCATTTTTTCCTATCTCAGCTTCTGAAGAATAAAGAAGACTTGACAGATTTTTTTTTTTTCTCTTTACTTCCTGTTCTAGTTTAAAAGTGAGCTGGCTAGGAAATTCTAAGATTTGACTAAATGCATGTGTTAAGCTATATCTTAGCAGTACTGGAACTGCGAACTAACTAGATGAGGATAACTGGAAGGCCAGGGAAGGGTTTAAAATTCTGCTAGGATAAATAAAAGCTGAATATTTCTTAAAAGAAATAATGCAGTGCTCAACATTCTTTTCAAAGAAGCAGCATGGAAATAGAACACTACTTTGTTGTTTGTCCAGCCCTGGCAGTATAATCTGCCGCAGGTATGCCAGCAGAGAAGCTAGAGACGAGGGGAAAACAGTGTTCCTGTTGTCTTTGATATAGATGTTTGCTCAGATATCTCATGCCTGCTGTCTGAAAGAGTAGCTACAAGTGGTTGCTGTTGATATCTGCTGGTTACTGGTAGCCAGGAGGCAATGGCAGTTGTTACTGTTAGCACTAATATTCCAGAACTCATAAAAGCAGAAGTTTTCAGCTGCTAAATGGTGAAGGGGTTGTAGAGACTTAAACCTGTCTTGCTGAAATAGGAAATCAAGATTATGTGATTCAAGAGGGCAGTTCCAGCTTGGATAGATTTTCTTTAAAGGTAAGGGTATGGAGAAAATGATAGACTGTGTAAAATTACTTTCTTGTATTGAGAATGCAGCAACCACAATGTGTCCGTAGTGATCTGAAGCATCTGGCAGGCAAACCCTGCATGGCATTGGTGTGCACAGTTCTCTGATCCTGTAATGGAAGGCTCAACCACCAAGAGCAAAGTGCGAGGAAAACAGTTATATGTCACGTCTCCTCCTCTTTCACATTTAATACTACTATCAAATAGGAGTGAAGTGGACTCTAAAGCACCAGGATTTGCTAGAAAATCTGTTTCTATGCATTAGAAATTTTTTGTTGTAAACTAAAGCTGACTGGTTTTCCAGTAGATTAGTATTAAGCAACTTACTGCTTATTGAGGCATTTTTAAAAAGCTTTTGAAAGCTGTAAAAAAAAATACAGTTTTTAGCATGTATTTTTAACATGAAAAGCCTATCTCCTATACTTTTCCCTTAAAAACATCTTTAACAGAAATGTGTGCATATATATTGAATAAAAATGGAAGTATTTTGTATGATTTCTGATTAGTTTAGGGCATTATAATGTCGTTTTTCCTCTGGTCTTTAGTAGCATGTAGTGTTTGCTTTTACAAAGTAGAACTGGGCAATATAATGATGCCTTTCTGGGGGAAAAAGAAAAGAATGGTGTGGCTTTTTGGTGTCTTGTTTTTCCCTGTTCTCTTTTTTTATTATACTTCTCCCCCTCTCTCTTTCTGCACAGGGTGGGTATTCTGCTCCCTCCTTCTCTCCCTGGCAGGGCTCATTCCAGGGCATCCCTCGGACTGTTCCACCGCACCGCAGACAGAGTGAGTCTGTACCTCTCACTCATCTCCCTCACCGTGTTCCAGTAGAATCTTCCCCTTTGCACGCACTGTTCATCTCGTAGTTTCCTCCTTTCTCAGGCAGATGTACAGGCGTACACAATAGTCTGTGGCTAACCAAAATGCTTCCTTCAGCCAGTGTATAAGCAGCTACAACTTATAGCTTTATAACAGTTATTAAATGCTGATTTACTTCAGCAGTTCTTCAGGCAAACCTGAGTAGGCCCTTGTTTCTAGTCTTGTCTTAACATAAATCTTGCTTGCTGCATCTTCCCTTTCTTTTTTCATGGCTGTAATATACTATCCTGTTTGTGTATGTGTTCTGTTTGCTCATAAGTCTGTACGCGTGCATATGTGGATGTATTTACATAAATACGTTGTGGATGTACATGAAAATGTTGGTGAGAAAGTGTCGTTTTCATTGGCTGTCACGAGAAGTTTCCTTAACTTTTCAGAATGGCTTCCTTGAAATTAATTTTTTTTTTCCTTGTCTTGGTATTTGTTGTAAAAAGGCTTCTAATACATTGAAATGGCTGTTGCAAAATTTGCATGATTTATTAACATTCCTTATGTGCTAGCTACAATGTGGGCTGATATAAGGTGCATTTGTTCTCTTGGCTTGGATCTGCAAAGCAAAAGACAATTGCTGATTTTAAAACTGTATGCTTACGTAGACATAGAGAAATGGTAAGTCTTATTTTGTGCTTTGGTATTGCATTATAAACAGATAATTGTTCAAAGAAATATAACTAGTTCATAATGCTGAAGTTATATTTTTTAAATGTACTGTAATTTGAGAATTACAGTGTGTTTGACTGCCTAGCAAAGCCCAAGAGTGTATTTGGACAAGAAATAAAGGAAAAAATAAAATTGTGGAAACAAGGCAAGATTACCACGGCCAATGGAGGTCTGAAGCATAAGCTGCATCTTGGAAAACTAAACTTACATATATTTCAGATTGCAATAATCCTAACTTCAACTACAAGGAAAAAAACCTCTTTTGTAAATTGTGTTTCAAATACTCTCTTGATGTTTCTGTGACAATGCTCATTTAAATGACTCATCAGGAATGCACAGCCTGTTTTATAGGCTTTTCTGTATGCAATAGAGGGATGTGCATCATTTTCCTGTGGTGTTTGGTTTGTGTGTGTGTAACAGATGTAGAACCCCTAAAGCTGATCGTCATGACTTCTGTTTCTGGATGGAAGGCCAGCAGTAACACAGCCTGGCTATTTTGGTGTCCTGTCAGCAGAGAGTCTGAGTTTAGATCAGTTTTAGACCCAAAGAGCATATAAACGTCACGGTTTTGGGGCTTACGGATTGGAGAGTCATAATGGGAGCATGATGTCTGAGCTGCCAGATGCGTGCCTCTGGTATCACATCATTGACATTGACTGCTTAACTGAAGAAGAAAGCTTTGCTAATCTCTCACCAGTTCTCTGAGCCCCCCACCTCATTCCTCCACTAATGGCACCAGCTTCTTATTCAGGGGTTCCATAGTGAACTTCTATTGCTAAATAGAAGAATACTCAATACTATTGAGTATACATCCTATATATTCAATTCTGCGAATTACTAGTAAAGGAAATAAAGTAGATGAAAACTGGCCATTAACTAATTAACCTAAACTGTAATTAACCTATTGCTTAGGAAAATAAATATTTCCTATAACCGAGAGTTCCTAGCCTTTTTCTTTAAGTCCTAGGTTTGAGCAAAAGATAAATACTGAGAATAAAATTATAGTATAATTAGGAGGTTTCTTGAACGTTTTTACTGACACTCTTGCAAAATCAATGATTTGTCACTGTGGGAAGAGTCCCATAAGGTAGAACATTACTGCAGTTATCACTAGTATCCTTCTTTCTCCATGTTACCTCTTCCCTTGGTTCAGTGGTTTTAGGGCTGCTGGTTTTTAAGCTAGTACAGAATGCCAAATGTGGGGTTTTGAGGCAGGTGGTGAGCTGGGTATCAAATGGGTAGAATAGGAAAACAGCCTTAAAGTCAGTCTTGATGTTCTTTTGCAACAATACGGAGAAGGTGATGGGAACATGAAGTAGTCTCCGTTTTTGTTTGGCTGTGTGTTCTGTCTGGAGAACTTGGAATTCAAGCACTTCTTCTCTAACTTCTGAATCCTGAATCTAAAATATCACCTGCACTTGTGAATACTGCAGATTTCTTCACTATGTTGTTGATAGCTGATAGATATATAGTTCACTCACTTACAAGCACTGTAGATTATGAGAGTATAAATCTGTAAACTGTTCATATTTACTTGTTTATGTACTGTAATATTTTATTGCTGCTGTACAGGACAGGTAATATATCCCTGCTACATATTACAATACTATCACAATGTTCACAGTTCTTCTGTATTGACACCAGTTTCAATGTTAGCATACGTACTTCTTAACTTGCCCTATGAACTTACCATCTCGCTGCACTTTAACACGTTTTGAAATGGAATGCATGTTTTGCCCTTTTAATGAGAATGAATTTTTAATACTTTAACACTTATTAACTTCATATTGTGTCAACAGCCTTGGAAACAATTCATTTTATATTTCATAAACACTTTCATAATAGTACATTGATTTTTGTCATTTTATGAACAAAATCGAATGTTTCTATTCCTGTAACTCCCATATGTGTCTTGAACTCAACTCTTTTGTAATGGTCCTTTATTTTTCTCTTGGTTATGGGATATAATTTGCGGACACAGCAAACTTTCTTCAGTACAATTTAAAACTTCTGCATTTGTATTCTGGAGCTTTAATGATGCAGCTTTAGTAACAGTGTTTAGAAAACACATTGTCAATGAACCAGTTATGAACTCTTGTAATACAAGAATACTATACCACTTTCTCTAGGCCTTGAGCACCAAGTGCTTCTCCACACAGAAACGCAGGTGAAAACTGTTTTTAGTCAAGCATTGCAGTTGTTCATATCTCTGCTCACTGTGCACTTCATGGAAAAAGTATTTAGGCTTTTTGTATGTAAGCATTACAAATAAAGCCAATGTAGGCAATTCTAGCAGGTGACACGTAGCTTTTTATCACTAGCAATAAAGCTGCTCTATGCGCATTGACTATGAATCAGGTCCAGGCTTTGCTTTTTCAAGCGTGGTTTTTTTTTTTTAAACAAAGGTGCTTTGCTTAATGCTACGGAATGTTTCCAAGCCTTTATTAACTGATTCGAGTTCTTTGTAGGGTGTACAAAGTGTTGGTGTTAGCAGAACAAAGTTGCTTCAGAATAGTATCTTGGAAGTTCTATGACTCATGTTAAGAGAGTGACAAATTATTGAAAATGTCCTGGAATCATTACCTTACTGTCCTTTTTATGTATATATTTTTGCTCTGAGAGATGAGTGTTCAGCTATATGAAGAAATGTCTTTCAAGAAAAACTCCCTTCTCCCAAGTTGAGTAGTTGCAGACTGGACTACAAGAGAATTGCCTCTTGTACCTAACTAAGTATATATTTGTAAACAAAACTTAATTTTACATGTGGTCCTATTTATCTGTTTGCACATATGCCTGTATTTATGGATAAAATGCCTGTCTTGATGTAGTTATATGTTACTTTCAGTAATTTTTCTTTGAGGAAGACAGTATTTTTCTCTAAGCTGGGGTTTGTATACAGACTATGCAGGACAAAAAAAAAGCTATGCCATATTACCAGTTATTTCACTACCCCCATGCTGTGGTGAATGGTTTAAAAAAAAATAAATTAGGGTTGTTTTGTATCATTATTTGAAGTCATAGTCCATACTGTAGAATCCTATTTCACAATGTTGAAATATGGGTATAATATAACTAGCTAAAAGGGAGGGAAAAAAATCTAAAATTAAGGTATTGGCAAATGCTACAGATTCAAGGTATGAAATCTTGATGTTTGCCAGAGGTAGAAAATGAGAGCTTTCCAGTGTAGCCTTTCAGTAAGGCTGTGTCTTGAAATGAAGGCCTGTGAAATGACAGCTTATGCCAAGGCAGTGAGATAAGGGATGTCAGAACTGATCAGAAAATGAAAAACTTCTGTAACAGGGTTTGTGTCCAGCTCTGCCCTCTTGCTCACCCCAAAAGACACCCCCCCAAAAAAAAAGAAACCATGGTAGTTTGGTGTCTCTTCAAGCTCGTGAACGAGTTGCAAGGAAGATAGATTATTAAACAGTATGGGCAAACACAGTCAAAATACGTAATACAGTGTATCTTATGACATTGTTCATTGTTGGATATCTAACATGTATGTGCATGGTTGTAAATATTTTTGATGTATACAGGTGTAATCATACACACAAATTCTAGTTACAGCTCCAAACTGTATTTGAAGTCTAAGAGATTAACTGTGTTAAAAGACATCAAGTTATAAAAGCAAAGATATTCCATGCAAGTCTTGCTATAAATATTTGTACTGTATTACTTAAACACTATTGCTACCTTTGTTTCTGGAAGGTGGATTAAAAACCAATGGGGGACATGGTAATTGCAATTTAAATGGTGAAAAGATGCAGTTCTGTCATGGCAATTGCTCATTGTTTTGTCTTGGTCCTCTGACATCATTGTCCTTGTCTTTTTCTTGTCTCTGCTTTCCCATTATGCCATTGGCAAGGAGTTGAGAAGTTAGTCCATTACTTCTGTGATAAAGCGTGGTACAGTACAACTTCAGATTTCTTCCCATCTCCTCCTCACGCATTTTCACTGTCTTTGGTTTTTTTTTGCCCTATGCATGATGCATGTCTACCAGATGTGCATGCAGTTCTCAGATTTCTCATTGCTTCACTTGCTTCGTTCCTCAAAATACTGCAGGGAGAAAATGCCTTTATTTCCTTCTACAGAGATATTATATAGAGAATTGAGATGGGGACTGAGGTTAGAGATACAGAACAACCAAAACTGAAGGGAATTTTGAAGTAGTGATATTGCAATGAGTATCGCTGTCATGACTACATTGATTTAACTTCTTTATCAGTATAACATACTTGTCTCAGTTTTCCAACATAAAGCTAATACAATCTCAGTGGTTCAATAACTGTGTAGCAGTGGTAATCCTCATCGCGGATATGTTGTCATTTTCCTCTGGATGATGAAACAGCTAGTTTTACTTGAGAGAAATAAGAGAAAAATCTCTTAAGCTAATGTGGTAGGGACTGTAACTTAATTTTGATTGGTGCATCAATACATGCAAGTCTTTGAAGCTCTTGCTGGTACAGAAAAGTCTGTTTCTTTGTGCACATGCTCCTTTTTGCACAACAAAGTGTTTTGTCTAATGTACTTCAAATTTGGGGGGAACTAATTTTCTTCAGTTACATTGTACTTGAAATGTTTTAGAGTCCAACTTCGCATTTTAGGAGCATTCCAAAGGAATGCAGGTGTTTGTCCGATTTAATATTTTCTTTATGGGACAAAAATAGAAGTCTGGTTAGCAGGACAGTCTACACCAATTCGCTGTCTGCCCCACCATGAAATACTATCAAAAGTGCACTCAAAGCAATCAGATGACAAATTCTTTCTTTAACGCGTCCATGAAGTAAAATACTGTGCCTGGAAAGTGGAATGCTTCTTCATCTTTCTATTCCCTCTCCTTCTTGTGATGGAATTCACCAAGTACTAGTCCTTCTGCTGGCTGTTTTTTTGATTAATAACGTGGTCATAATTTTGGAAAACTTTCTTAGTGAAAGGAAAACTTGTGTTTGAAGCAAAGATGTAAGCTGTGGATGAAGATAATGCAGTTTTCAGTGATAGATACCTTGTGAACTCTTACTTGCATATTTTGGAAGTGATGTTTTTCTGCTTTTAGTGTCATCTTGAATGTTAATGCATGTAGCAATTTGAATTAAAATCTGTAACCATGATGATTGGACAGATTTTGACTAAGTAGAAATTCAAAATTAGAAAACAGTACAGTATTTAAAACAACTTAGCAAAGATGATGCTATAGCTTCAGCGTCTTCATAGTTTTGAGCATGTAGCTGTTTTCTCCCTCAGAATTGCAAACTTTCTGGATATTAAGCTGCTTAGACCTTTTAAGGTTAGGAAGAATAATGAGGAAAATTTTTATATGTAAAAATGCAAAATTGTCCAAATGGAAAAGCTCAAAAAATACCAAGTTTTTGTCAAAACTTGAAATAGTATTATTGAAAGCTTACTACTTTGCTGTGTTTCAGAAGGTTTTGTGTTTAACTCAACTTCCTATACAAATCTAGTGTCTTCTGTAACTTACAAATGTTTCAGTTTGCTGATTAGTTTAACTATGACTATTTGATATAAAGTTAGGATTTGTAATGCTTAGTTTAGCTATTTATCTGCATTTTTTTAAGACTGGCATTTAGAAACCCTTTTTAGGTGAGGGGGAAAAAGTTTCCTGACAAATATTTTTACATATTTGAATTTGACACAATACCGTTTGCTATAAATGTACTAATTTTTTACTTCAAGTAGGATTAGAAAATTTGAATTGTATGGGAATCAGATATATAGTGCTTTGGTTTCTGCACTCATTTTTAGCAGTTTTGGTTTTGCTGTTTTGCAGGTGATCTAAATCACTTTGGCTAACATCTGTCTGTCAGCTCCTAAGCTGGAAGGTTAATGACTTCTGTAACCCATTACATAAACACTGAAAAATGACAAAAATATCTGGAGCATTAACTTTTCTCCAGGCTGTAACTTTCTTAATGTATTGAATTATTAATTGTGTTTAGTGCTTCCTTCCTGTAAGATTGCTTGGTTAAGAAGGTTTCACAACCTTAAGCTAGTTTTGATCACGTAAAGAATAACGCTTTGATACTCATTTGACACCATTTTGAAGACTTTTTGCTTTTTTTTTTCCTTCTCCTCCTCCTTCTTTCCAAAACAATTGTATTCAATTCTGTCTATCACTTGCTGATGTCGCTGGTCCAGCTTAAATGTTGCTTTTAACCAGTATATTCTAAAGGGAAAAACTGCTAGTAAATCAAAACTAGATTAAGAAACCTTGATATTTGTCTCATTACCATTAAATTTTTTTCTTAATGAGGAATTTTGAGGATTCAGTTTTCAGTAGTAATCCTACTAGGGAAAAGATGAAAAGCTTAGAATCGTGAGATGTGCTGTCGTCCTAGGTATGTAACAGGACTTTGGCATGCACAGCTATCGTTACATTCTTCCTGCTG
>NW_010546973.1:70807-85674 GCF_000687285.1 Phaethon lepturus
TAAAAAGACCAGGCAGATAATTGGCTTTCTCATTTAAAATGGTGAATAATTCAAGAGAGTGACTGAAGTGACATGTTTAGTCAAATCTCTTAGACAAACATTGCTTCTCTTTTTATTGACTATATTTCACTAGTAAATATTATAAGACTGTTTACTATGTACATGCAATCTATCAATTGATAAAATTTCAAGTATTTTAGGGATAAGATTAGCTTGTAGTAGTTCAGTTCCCCTCCTTTATAAAGACAATGAGAAAATAATCCAAACGTGAAACTTGCTGAAAGTATACTTTAAGTTTTGCTAGGTTTGGGGTTTTTCCATGAATTGCAGAATTTTTAATAATTCTTCTGAGATCTGTATACAAGTTGCAGGTCTAGGGTATGTTTGTGAAGCTAGCGTGCACACATTCATCTTTAAAGTCTTTTTACAGGGAAGAGCAAAGAGAAAACAGAAATGACCCAGAAGAGGTACCGGCAGTTCTCTTGTCTGATAAATGTCTGATCAGATTGTATCTACTGATAAAATGTAAAATCTTCATTGGTGTCTTCATCCCTTGGTTATCAGTGTAGTAGTATATGATTTCTAGCTTCACATGTACTCTGTTGTACTGCTTTGTTGAAGACTGTTTCTTTATCAGCTCATTTGAAATCCGTTCAAGATAAAATAGTTACCTAAGTCTAGTCAGTAGCCTAATTAAAACATCCCTGTATCACATTTTCTGACCTCAGTAAGGCAAGGAAAATGCACTGTAAATTCATGTGGTCCATTAAACTCCTTTCCTGCCTGTACAGCACAGAACATTGATAAAAGGTTTGGGATAGTTAACTTGAGTATGCAGTGAATAGAAATTAAAAGATGGATACAGTCTGATAGCCATTGCCCTTGTTTATTAAGCACTTGAATCAGAATTAATCCGTCCTCATGTGCCATACTTACGCTGTCCTGCAGATTTAGGTGAAACCATCAACCATGCTTTTTTCATGTTTCTTTAAGCTAATTGGTTTCTTTTTTGTCTTTATGTTGTTGTGTATTTCAGTGCTGGTATAATTTTTTCCACTTAAGTTTTAAGTCACATTTTTATGCGTCCCATGAACCATCCTGTTTTGCCAAAGTCAAAGTTTTGATTTTAAAAAAAAGATATGCAGCCCTTATCAAGCATCCAGTCAGTGCACGTGGATTCAGAATGTTATCTGGTGTTTTCTTTGCCTAATATATTATTGTACTCTTTTCTCTTTTCACAGCCTCAAGTACTACAGCCTTCCAGCAGCCTTCCCAGTTCCACAGACCTCGCCCAGGGAAAACTAGTAAAAATGCCACATATCGAGGCCCACAGTGAATATCCTAAACATGGTCTGCATGAAAATAGCAATCATAAGAATCAAAATGCTGCAGATGTCTCCCTCACAAATAGCCTGAATGATGTAAACTCTTTAATGAGTATACAGTTAAACATAAAAGATGAGAATGCATCACATTTGGAAAATTTGAAAAATAAAAATACTGAAGACCCTGGAGAAGTTGCTAATAATAAAGAAGGTACATTACAGTCTTGTTCCTGTGTTCAGACCTCTACACGAGCTGATGCTAGAGAGCTGCAGACTGAATTAGCTGTAGGTCAACCCTCATTCACAAATCAGGCTTCTCGGCCAAAGACTTTAAGAATCGCAAAGCCCCCGAATGCTTTAGTGCCTCCTACGATGGCCGTTCTCGCACGATCTGCAAATCATTCTGCTGCTTCCAAGGAACGTGAGCTTCTACCATCAAGTAGTTCAACCCAGCTACAGGCAACATCTGGTCAGGATAACCTAAAGGGTAAACAAAGTCAGAAAGTGTCTAAACTTCGCCCACCAACTATCTCCTTTGTTAAATCTAAGCAAATGAGCAGTCAGAAATCCACACCAGTATCTCCAGAGCCTCGTAACACCTATCTGAAGACAAACATCCCAAAGCCACCAGTACAGAGAAAGGAAAATGTGCAAACACAGAATACCGGTTTGCATTCTGGGGATAGTTTGCCCTCTAATCGGCATTCCCGCCTCCCTAAACCAAAGACACATTGAGAACGTACCTACATCTTGCTGAACGATGCCATACATTAAACTACTTCCTATGGATTGACTGCCTTTGAGGCTGCTTTATCTACAGCCTGCAAATCCTGAGTGAATATTAAAAATAGCATCTTTCTTTAGTGTTTGCATCCTCCATCCTGTTATGTTCTGAGGCTCATGTTACGAGCTGTGCAGCTTCTTTTGAGAGTGTTTTATTATATCATAGGTCTGTATTAAAGATTGTATTGCCCAGTGATCTTAGTAATTAAGCAAATACTGAAGTCTATGGTGACCATGAATACCAGAATGCTGCACTATGTACTTCAGGATGGCAGAAATAATTTCTTACCTCTGTTTATTTGAGTTATTAGACAATGAAATTACTATTCAGTTTAACTTCTTGGTTCTGAGTACTCGTTAGGTTAGAGTGGTGGAAAATTAGACTTGCTAGCAGATGTTTTATTGGCCATAATTCTGACTCTGTATTCCAGAGGCCTATGCAAAAAACCTTGTATTTATCATTATCTCAAGACTGACATATTTAATGTTATTTAATCTAAGGAGTTGGGTGGGTTGTGTTGTTTTGTTTTGCTGTAATCTGAAGTTGCTCTGTTCTTTATTTATCCCATTTTCACTATTCACAGACAATAAGCAGATTTCACAGGGTGAAACGAATCTTCCGTCTTAAACATCATCATTTGTTATAAGATTGTGGTATGTTTTTATTGTGTTGAATAGACACATTACCGGGTAGATTCTTGAAACGCTAAGGATACTTGTGCAAAACCTTCCAATATAGGCTCTTACGAATTGGTAAGTAGGGAGGCTCTGGGAATAAGGGGTCCATAACACCTATGTCGAGGTTGCACAACATGCATTTTAATATTTTTTAACTTTTATTGTACTACTTGTATTTATTGATTTCTGTTTAATATTCAAAGACTCTGAAGTACCTGACTTGAAGCTTTGCACAAACTTTGCCCTATGTGTAAGGATTTGAAACTACTTTACAGAATAAAATTTGTATTAAAAACCAACTATTTAAAAAAAAAAAATTAACCCCACTTATTTGCTTTGAGCAATCCTATTTTGTCCTAATCCAGAGCTGGTACTCTTAAGAGTTTTTCAGAGATGTGTATTTTCTTTTGTGTTTTTTTTTTTTTTTTGTAAATTTTTTTGGTGTAATTTCTAAAAAGTGCATGATAACTGGGAAGGAGCTTTTTTGGGGAAATAAAGCAAAGAAAAAAAATTTTTTTCTGCTCTCCAGGAGAAGTAATTTTTCTGAAAGTGGTCTGGAAATACATGCCCATCATGGTGCAACTATGGGACCATGACACATGAGCTGTGAGTTAAATATATGCATATCCAGTGAAGCTTTCCAAAAACTTAGTGTTATGTCCCATCTCCAATTCTTCTCTTTCCCATCACTGTCTCTTGGATGTTACCAATTGGGGTGGTTTTTTTGCTGTTCTTGAATTGGTTTTAAAATACTCAGCAGAAGGCTGTTACAATAACTTTGCTCAAAATCTGTTGCTGAACAGCTTATAATGTTGGTAAAAGAAACATAGTTTGTTCGAGGCTTTGGCTGTAGGATGTTGACATATTACAGTATTTTCTTTGAGAGAATTAAAGTGAATAGGTATAGACATTTCATAAGTTCAGTAATTAACTTCTGTAATGTAAGCCCTTTAACTAGGGGTATCCTGATGGATACCTTAGTTGGATGGGAGAAGGAAAGAAATACAATACCTGAATTTCTCACTACGTAATTAAAATCCAAGAAAGTTCTTTGGATTTGTCACACTGTAAATTCTTTTAACTGACAATGAAGTAGAAAAATGAAAAGCTTGGGGGAAGAATGGGTAGGGAGGAGGTTCTATTTCAGAATTGCGTATATCAGTCTGAAATAAGAGACCTGCAGGATTTGCTGTTAACTGGGGTGAAGACAATGTAAGCAAGAAGTAACAAGGGTAACATTAATCCTTACAGATGATATAGGATCAAAATAACTACAATTCAAGATTGCTGTAACAATTACTCTTGAGGAAAGATTCTTTCCTTGAAAAGCATTGAATTAGATGGCTTTCAGTGTAAGCATTTACTTTTGATAGGAAAATAAAACTGACTCTCTATATTCCCCAAAACTAGCTCCTGGCAGCTAACTGTGTTTCTCAGGAGTTTAAAAACTGCTGAGGGAGTGATCAGATTCCTGGTTTGTTTTCCGGTCCATATAGATTTCTATGGAAGGTGTTTTTTATGTTTACTTTCCTTGAAGAGAAGCTGATTTTATTCTCAGTTGTATATGACTTTGTGTAAAAAGATGATTTTTCACTTAATGCTATTAACAGAGATACTTCACCATGAATTCCTTTGCTTCTTATTCTGGAGGTATCACAAGCCTGATTTAGTGATGTTAAAATTTGTATGTTTACATTTTAAAATATAGATATCCATCAGTCTGCACCTTTACTGAAAATTAAAGAATGAAGCAAAGAGATGATAAGGGTTTTGATAAAGGTAGTTCTTAATTTTTTTTTTTTCCCCCAGAAAAACAAAAATATATTTATTTGGGGGGGAGTGTGGGGGGGGTATGTGTTCCTGTATTAAAGGAGCATAAGTAGATTATATTCTTTGTTATAGCATTTCCACATTTTGTTCTGACAGATTAGTGAGACACTGAGCTGGAGACAGTGGGATTTGAGCACTGATGAGACAGATACTAGCCTGAATTGTATTTGTATTCAGCTGCTAACCTTGCATCCCTCAAAGACGACTACATATTTTGGCTCTTCAGACTTTACCAGGGAAGGCTCTGTTGCATGTATAGTAAGTCCAGAGTATGAGCAAAGCCTGTCAGTAGATGGGCAACTGGAAGAGTAGTGAAGTGAACTTTGAAGCTTCATTCCAGTGAAGGACAGGGGCTGGGAGGAGATGGATAAGAGAGTGCTGTGTAGAGCTTGTCAAATGGGATTAAGTAAGTATTTTTGGGTAATGTATCTACCTTATGGAAGGTGCAGATATATCATCAGTACCAGTGCAGATTATCCTAAATGCATAAATTAAAGGATTTGATATCTTCAGGGGGTTTTTTAGGTTTCTAAAACTGATTTATTGCTATTTTTTTGTTTTTGATTTCTCATTCTTTTGTGCAATATTCACAAAAGTATTAAACTACTGTTCAGTATGTGTGTACAGAGGCAATTATGTGTTTTAACAAGTGAAGAAACACAAAAGAAGAAAAACAGAATTGCACTTTAAATGAGCTTTATTGCTTGGAGTTGTGCCTAAAATAATTTAGATGCCTCCTGCTGTGTGTGGCTTTTCTTTGAAACTAGTTTCCCTGCTAGTGTTGCTGTTTCCAAGGTATCTTCACATCACTTTCACAGAATTGATACGCACTCTAGCATGTTTAAAAACATTCATATAGTGTACTGAGTTTTTGTTGTGCAATGACTTTAACTGTGGAATTTTAACACTGATGATGCAGCCAGATTACCTTCCCCTTCCCTGAAGCTAGCACTTCCTACTGCCAATCAAGGCCAATAGCAAAACTTCCCTAGGACTAGCGTAGCCCTTCAAGAATAATGTTCCCAGTTTATATTTTTTTTTTTTGAGAAAATGAAGTGCAATATTATCTCTTGGACTTTCTCGAAATAATTACAAAGGCCCTGAAAATCCAAAACCACACTGAATTTTTCATATTGTTCCAAAAAAGTGGGTTCTTCAACTTTAAACCTCATAGCAGTGAGACTAGACATAGCAACTAGACTGCATCATAGTAAAATGCGTCTCATCCTTGAACTAAATGCTGATTTGTTGTAATGATGCTAGAAAACTGGATACCACTTGTGTGATTTACTTTGTTTGCATGTCACAAGCATATGCACATTTTAAAGTGTCATACTTGGGTAGGTTGCATGTTGCGGGGGAAGAATTTCTGGTTTTGCACAGCACATAATCCTCTTAATACAGACATTTTTCTTGCCATACAAATGGAAATCAGTTCCTGAATTGGGCTTCCGTAGCTATTCCTTATCTTGTTATAGTGGCTTTTTCTGAGCAGAGTGGATTTAATACATGATCCTGGTGGTAGGTCTCAGTATAGTAATCTTACAACTATGCTATCAAGGAGATTCAGTCATTGTTGTGGTAAAGCTGCTCACTGCCGACTTAATTGTAAAAGCACCACAATAAAAACCATGTAATTCCAGTGTCAGTGAAATCTTAAATTCAATGCTAGCTAAAACAAGAGGTACCCTTACTATCTGCTTTGTTGTTCTTTTCTAACCCAGGCCAGAGTAAATACTGTATATTGGAATTTGCTTGTAAAGTTGATTTAAAAACCTGTATGTAAAAATTCTTTCTTCAATGTCGCTCTAGTGAATAAAAATAAAAGTAATAATTCTAATAAGTATCTATTTCTTCTGACTGTTCACTTCATGTATTGTTTAAGTCATTGAGTGCAGAATTATAGGACTGTAGACAGGAAATTTTGGGGAGGGGGAGATTATGCTTATGCTTACCATGTTTTCTCATGGAATTGTCTTTCTCCAACAGACTTGCAGGCTTTTAGCATGAGACTTGTTCACTAAAGAAAAAAGAAAAGGAAAAAAACAAACCAGATAAAAAACCTAAACATTTTAATGAACAAGGACTGATGTGGCTAGTTTTTAAAGGTATGTTATTTCACCTGTAATGCACAGTTGAGGATAGGGTATTTCATAGAGTTTTCTTATGTAATTAACTAGTTAAAAATATCATAAGAGATTACTTTGAGAAAGTTATTTCCCCACAGGAGTCCAAATCAATGCAATGTATGCATACATGGAAACAATCACAAAAATCTCCTAATTGTATATTAGTATTTTACCCATGGCTTGAATGGTTTATTCTTCTTGAGAAAAGGAAATCTGCTCCACTAATTTAATCTAACCTGTTTCAGTCAACGGAAGTTCAAGTTTGATATTTCAATCAAAATCTGGGGATTGGTAAAGGGAGAATCCTATAGTTTTAAACAAGAACAGCTAAAAAATGCTGCAGACAGACATTTGTAATCCTTAACCTAAGGTTTTATCTTGAGCTTCAAGATGATCTTTGAAGATTTTCACAGGTTTTGGGTGTGGTGAGGAACTCCTGCATAGGGTTTCCAAGTTCAAGCACGCTTTAAGGTGCCTTCCTCAACTGAAGTCCAAAAAGGTAGTTATATATTGTGGATCCTCCTGCCTTGTAGTTCTGCTGGGTAAGTGTGCTCTTTGTTACTTGGTGGACAAGACTGTGTTACAGTCATATCTAATTCTGTTGGTGTGATCATCAGATGTTAAATAGCTGATGCAATGACTATGTAAATAGTGTTCCTAACAGCTGTAATTCACAGCTGCCCTGGCTTCTCTGCCCTTTCCTATCCGGAGGCAAAGGCCTTGTGGCAGTGATGAGCATTGTCCTGCTGATTGGACTGAGAGGAATGGTCTCCTGGAGCAGATCTGCTTTACTGTCATTAGGCAGAATGTTACATGCGAGGAGAAACGTGTTAGATGATGAGAAATTTCTGACATTTCCCTTCTTTTGCAACCCAGAAACAACATGCTTGGCACCTTTCCTTGTACAGAAACGGTTTGTTTTTGTGAGCATGATTGAATGCAGCTGAACCATGAGGCTAGTTAATATTGAAGCACATGTAACATCAACCAGGTTCATGTGGTTGCTGCTTTCCTTAGGTTATGAATATTAGCTGCTGTTTCAAATAAGAATTGGCTTTCAGCAGAGGACATGGAACATAACTGGCACAACTCTGAAAATGAGTTACTCAAGTATCTAATGCTAATCAGTCAATCTGAAAGGTAAGAGGGGGACTTTCTTTTAGGAGTTCTAGTTGTTTCCTGTGAAGCCACAGGCCACAAGAGTCCTCAGGTCTAGAACAATACATGGCTTAGTTCTGCATGCCTCCTCGAAGTCCTCACAGAATATAGTGGGAGTTCTTTGTAGGAGGCTAAAGGCAGAAGTAATTACCTCGCATAACGGACCAGAAACTGTTTTAAGAATAATTTTGAAGTTGGTTATTCCAAAGCAGAGCAAAATCTGGAAACTTCAGAGCTGTTTAAATGAAATTATTCCCTCCATCACAGCCTCTGAAAATCACTTCAATCGTTGAAAGCATTTCATGATGGAGGTTGGCTTTTAAAGCCTATTACACTGCAAGCTTCTGGAATGGCTCAAACTGGCAGGCATTTAAAAACAGTTGCAGGCAACTGTTAATTTACTTGTTTTGGTTTTGTTATTTTTTTTCCAGAAAATTCCATAGAAATGCAGCAATTTGGGAGAAACGTTTAGATTTCAATGGAGCATCACATTCTGACAAAATGTGGGTCTCTTAATACCTCGCCAATCAAAACATTTGTTTAGATTTTATTCTGAAGAGACCTGATGCATCGTTTTCTTGGATGCTACAAGTTAGACTGGCACCCTTGAAAATCAGCCTGTGTAAATTTCCCTAATTTCTTTACGAACATATAGTATAGAACAGCTTTTGTGCATGCACAGTGGTAAGTCTAGGGATGGTAAATACCATTAATTTAGCTATATCAGAAGTGTACGCATATAAAACCTGTAAGTCTTTAAAGACTTGGATCACTTGGTCTGATCGATTTCAGTGCTTTGTAATATAAAAGTCCAGCGATTCCTACAATTCTTCACTCCATTTTAACTGTTATTCAGTTTGACAAACTGCACTAATTGTGCCATGCTATCTTTTATCTCTGTGCCTTAGTTTCCTCATATATAAAATGAGAATACCAGTGTCAGCAAAGTCAAGATTTGCAAGATTCTATGCTGACAGCGTGATAAAAATTCCCTGAGGAAACTAATCCTCCCTTATTTTCTCCAACACTTATATTAATTTCCCTTCATTTGCCTGCTTAGGAGTCTTCAAAAGCCTGAGCTATATATAAAAGCTCAGTTTTAAAATAAATGAAATGCAAAAAATTTTTTAGAGTAATTCCTTGCAAGGCAAGTTTTGTGGACCTTAATGGAACTATTTTATTACTACCAGATCCAGCAAATTTCCATCTTATTAGGGTTCCACAGCAGTTATTTGCAGAAATTCATTAAGTGTAAATAAGAGGGAATTAGTTTCTCTGTGAGTTACATGCAGCACAGTGGACAAGTTCTCTGAAGCCCTTGTAAAGAAGTTTTCATGGGAATATGTATCCCAAACAGTACACTGATGCTATGATGGTGTAGTAGGAACCTGTGTTCCCATCCTCCTGGAGAATCCTGAAGGTATGCACTATGTTTACACAAAAAGTAGTGGGATTTTTTTTTTTAAATTCTGCTCACCTTTGGCAAAGTGATTTGAGCAACCAAATTCTGTGTTATTCAGACTACTACATGCAATTCTCAGAGTTCCGTTCTGGTTTATAAACCCTCTCAAGTTCTGCTCTGTAAGTTCTGTGGGCCATTGCTGTGCTACGGTAGCAACTAGAAGCCCCTAGCGCCTTTTGTGTGAGATGTGTCCAACAGTAGTAGTGAAGCAGTTATTGCTGCAAGAAACACAGCAGAAGGCTGTCAAGCTGAGTTGATCCTGCCAGGATCTGAACTTATGTTTCTAGAAAGTCTATGATGTTCAAACCATATGCTTATAAGCTGTTGCAGATTTGGTATTACCATTCAGGGAAGCTTAATTGATACACAAGCTCTCTGCTAATAATACTCCTGTGCATTTTATGCTGGCATCCAATTTCTTCCTTCAAAAGAGTTAGTTAAAGCCTGTGTGTATGCATTGTATTAATGGCTATTGAAGGCTCTGTATGTGGCGTTTCTGGGACACGCAGGGTACTGAAAAAATACTGTGTGTTTGTATTTTATATTTATATATGCAAAATACGTATTTTCTTTAAAGTGTGCTTCTAATGACACTTATTTTTGAGCTGCTTTGAGGGTATTAATTTTCTTAAGGGATTATCTTTGACAGTTGTTATTCTGTTATGTAATATTGTCTAATTTCATGCAAATGCATTTCTTTTAAAGGAGAAAAGGGCCATGGAGGTTATTTTCACGCTGCAGTATTGTATCTCTTACAGGGCTGACACAGAACACTGCATCACCTGTGTTCTGTACGTTTTCTAGTCTTATCCTGGAATGTGACTAGTGTAGGTAGAAACTAAGAAATTTAAGGAGAGGCATTAGAAAAATACTAGTGGTCAAAGGATAAATCTTAGAGAGGGCTTTTCAGCTGGTACTGTAAGAGCGAGCATGTGTTTCTACACTGTGCTCACTGCTCTAAACTGAGTACCAGTTGCACAGGCCTTCGTAAACGTGTTTTAGTCGGTGTCTGCAGGATAAATAACAAGATCTAATCGTATGCACTTTCTTGGTAAAACACTTGGAGCTCTAGTGGCAAAAAAGGATAAGAATTAGGTGGTGTTATTTTAATTTTGAATACATAAAAAGCAGGTGGATAAAAGCAAGCAAGATGACATGCTTTGGGAAAATCCCATGGAAAAATACTTCCATCTACCCCCTTTCTCTCTGAAGAGATCTTCCCTCTGAAGATCAGCTTACGAGAGAACTCACGTTTTCAGCTGTTTCGATAGGGAAAACTGCTGTTCTTGGCCCCCCTCCCGCCCGTTCTGCGGCAGGCAGGAGGCCGGGCTCCCGCCCCTCGGGCAGCAGAGGGCAGTGCAACGCAAGCAGCCGAAGGACGGCCGGCTGCGAAGCCGCTCCGGTCGCGGCGCCTTCCCAGGCAGAGGTGGGGCTGTGCCTCTTCGACCACCCTGTCCCGTCGGCTTTGATGGGCCAGCCCCAAACGAAGCGGTACTGATTGATTAGATTATTTTCAGTGAGCAGGAGCGACAGTGCTTAGTCCAAAGAAGCGATCGCCTGTTTGGAGGTGGAGGACGTACAACAGGCATTGATAACCGCAGTGAAGCACCTGTATAACTTGGAATAATTTAGATGTTTTCCCTGCTCAGTCCCTGTGACAGGCTTGTCTTGTTTCAGCCGGCTGTATTTATCATTCGGCTCACTGACTGCTCAGGCTGGGAATCCACGAGGGACATAGGAGATAAAGAGTAAACGTGCAAATGTGTTTGCATCTCTAAGCCCTTGTAGAAATCTGGAACTGCTCTTTCAGTGCGCAAACATACCCTGCAGAGAAAATCCTGCCTGCCTGCGAAGAGGTGTTCTCTTCGCTATACTGCAACAGTTTGCTGTGCTGCTGGTCACTTTTGGAAAATTACTCAGGGAGAACATATGTGTGTGTTATTTCCTGTTTAACTGTGCGTAAACTTTATGGTATATGGCATAAATTAAATAATCAGAAATCACTATCACTATTGGGTTCTTGGTTTTCAGTGCGCTTTAAATGAGCCTGATTTCCTGAGCGTACTTTTGTTACATCTTAAAAAAAAAAAAAACTTAAAAAAATTAGTCACTCCCAAGGTTCCTTGAATTTAGTATCCAGTAGGAAACACTTCCTCCTCAGACCTTCAGTGATGGAAGTTATCGCTTGTGTTACATGCTTATACTGCCATATTTCACTTCCCAGCAATCTTGCTTGTCTGTTGATTTTTGATACATGGAGGTTATAGCAGTGAGCAGCCCTGCTGCACTAAGCCTTTCATTCTGCAGAGGAGGAGGTTTTTTACATATGTTTGAGAACTTCGTTTAATTTGCTTAGCACTGAGAATGCACTGAAATCCTGTAAGAATATTTATTGTGGAACAAACTCAGGGAAAAAACTTTATTTTTATTTTATTTTTATGAAACATGTGGCCTGTTGTGATCATATTAGTTTAAAGATAACATCTCTACATGTAGGGTGAGTGTGACTTAGGGTTAGAAGAATTTATAAATTACATGTATCTATCCTAATCCAGGGCAGTAACAAGCAAGCAATTTTTCAGGGAATTAAATTAGTGATGTATTAGACCTAGGGCTTTACACTGTGACTGGCTTGCTTGTTTGATTTGCAGGTCAGGGAAACCTGGGACTCAACTGTTTTGTTTTTTTTCTAGCAGTTCTGTTCCAGTACACAAGGATAAGATTCTTAATGACCCCTAAAATGCAACTGTTAGAAAATTTCCCTTTGTACTTTCAAGTAAACGGAGCCCATGTTAGCCTGTCACCACATTCTTATACTGCTTTTGCTTTTTAGTGTGTATTCAGAATATTTTTCCTGGCCTCTTTTCTCTGAAAAACTGATATTCTTATTTTGACCAATAGCAAACAAATCACTCTTAAATGACAATTTATGTTAATTTTAACAGTAAGCAATCAAGGCTTTATACCTTCAGTGTAAGCTCTGTAGGAATACAACATGGTACTCAGCAAACATGGTGTCTATTGCTAGATCTGTGTGATCTTCTCAGGGTAGTAGTGCTTTGCACTATTACTGAAGAATAATTCATTTTTTTCAGACTGGATCCAGCAGAGGGAATTTTTTAGTCTTTTTTTTTTTTTAAGTAATGATGGCTTTTTCTCCTACGTTCCACAAATGCTATAATGTGAGTTATTGTTGGTACTTACCACCTACGCATGAAGAACAGGAAGGTAGTGCTGACTTACACCATTACAAAAGTAGCTGTCACAGGCCAGAAGGAAGCTGCATTACTGAAGCTGTTTGAGAAAGCTGTGACATCAAATCTTATAAAAATACTTGGAGGAAGGACTGGCCACGCAATCAGCATGTTTGCCAGGCAGCAGAGTACAGTGCCGACTTGCCTGAAACTGCAGTATCTTCAAGACCCGAAGCAGAACAACTATGATAATAAGGATGCCTGTCCCATCTAAATGACAAAGCATGGTAGCTGAAAAAATAAATCAGCTCAGGTTGGTGCTAGTTTAGGCACCTGTTAACCATATCATGTTCTGGCATATATGTGCCTTTTGTTTCTTCTTCCTTTTTCCATTTTCTGCTCTTGCACAATGAATCACAAGCAATGGAGCACAGCTTGTAAAGGCAATTCTTCTTGAACTTGTAAAGGAAGTATACAGGTGCAGAAGGTACCTAGCTGAGCTAGAACATCACTGCATGTATTTTCTAACAAAAAGAGAAAATAGGGCAGTGGAAGATTCATTTTAATATTTTCTGTCTTGCCAGCTGCATCATACACAAAGTGATACTGGTGCGGGGTCTGAAAGTAAAGGTTCAATTCTATCTACTGAAGTATTTTGACCCCATTTCCAGAAGGTTGTTGCTTCTCCTTTGACATCTCCGGTTCCACTACGGACCTGATCTATCCTATCCAAGTTGGGAGAATAGGGGACTGAAACAGCTGGGATTCTGCAGTTCTGCAGACATGACCATACCAGTTTTATCCTTTTTCTGTCTTTCCCCTAGGATGTTTTCATACATGTACAGAGACTCGTGCCTGCCATGCATTTCCACAGTCCCCTTAGCTGCTTACATATGTGGTTTCCTTTTATTTGTAACCATATATAGTGTATCAGCCCAGTAACTTAAAGCATTCTGAATCTTTTTCCTTCCTCTCTTTTTTTAAAGCTATCTGCAGACAATTTAGTTAGCCTAACTTTTGATCTCCACATCATTTTACCTGCTTTTCCTGTCAGTCCTAGATTACATATGGTCTATGGTCTTGGTACTTATTTATTTGATTATTGGTAACTACTTCCTTACTTCTCTCTTCCATAGTGACCCACAGGCATTACTGAGTTTGTCTTTTCATCATGTAGCTACAGAGGACACAAGCCTCTCAACAGCAGAGTGCAAACTGACAATGAATTCACCTCTTACTAGTGGAACGAAGGAAATCACTTTTCAGTCCTGAGTCTGCTCCTCAGAGATGTTTCCTTGCTGTCTAAAGCCGTATTGGCAGCCCCTGTGCTATCGAAGGTATGGGGATAACTAATTCTCCTCAGCTCTGGGGTTTGGGTTTTGTTTTGTGGAGAGATGAAAAGACCTGTCTGGATTCATTTTAACTTAGCTGTTTATAAGTCTTTAAAGCTGCATCTTTGAGAAGGATTCCACCTCTGTTTTCTTCCTTTAATTTGCTTCATCAAAACACACATGATTAGTCATCATACCTCTGGCGCTTGCCTGTGTTCTGACACGCTGCAGCTGAGCCTGCTGCCATGGCAGGGAACCTGAGTGAGCTCTGCTGGAATCCCACAGCCCTGAACCCAGCAGCAGCTGGCCCAGTGGCTGATAGCTATGTGCAGAGCTGTGGCTTTTTTTTTTTCTTTTCTTTTTTTTTAAAGGTAAAGGCCGTGGGTCAAACAGACCATTTCCCAGAATGGACCATTTTTTCGCATGTGTTTTGTTTGGTCGGGTTTTTGGGTTCCCTGGGCTCTCTCATTGTTTTGGTTTGGTTTTTTTTCTTTGCACAAAGCTGAGGTGCCTTCCTCCCATGATGGAAGGCATGTGGAAAGCTCTGGCCATTTGCCCAGGTGTTGTGACATGTAGATTTTCTTAGCTGCCTGCTCTCCAGTTAAGTTTAAGTCGGCTGCACGGTAGTGCTTTGGCTTTCTGTTGCTTCCAACCACCGCCTGTCACGACTGACCTGACGAATCTCGTGGAACGTGACCAGCAGTACCAGTGCCAGGGATTAGAGAAAACTCATGCCCACAACGCAGCGGTCTCTCTTAATTCTCTGCTTCTACACCATTTTTTTGTGGTCTGTGGGCTGACACTTTGCAGAGGTTGTGGCTTTGCCAAAGGCAATCCTGAGGCGCCTGTGATCCCTGGGAGCTTGTTAGACCGGGAGGCAACTGTGCATCAGAGGGAGGTCACGGCAGCACCGTTCCAGTGCAAATTTCCACATCTGTGGAGATTTCTGGAAGGGGAATTGTCAGCGGTAAGCGGCG
>NW_010546974.1:0-12040 GCF_000687285.1 Phaethon lepturus
ACAACGTGTGATGAACTGACCGCAATCCCCACTCCCCAACCCCTGTGCCACTTTGGGGGAGGAGATGGAGAAAATCGGGAGTGAATTTGAGCCCGGGAAGAAGGGAGGGGTGGGTTGAAGGTGTTTTTAAGATTTGGTTTTAGTTCTCATTACCCTACTCTAATTTGGTTGCCAATAAATTAAACTAACTTCCCCAAGTCAAGTCTGTTTTGCCCATGTCGATAATTCCTGAATAATGTCTCCTTGTCCTAATCTCAACCCACAGGCTCTTAGTTACATTTTCTCCTCTGTCCGGCTGAAAAAGGGAGTGAGAGAGTGGCTTTGGTGGGCACCTGGCATCCAGCCAAGTTCAACCCACGACAGGAGTGTAGAAAGAAATTACAGTTGTAGTATTTGTTGCAAAAGTAAATCCTGTAATACTCTGTCCACTTAGAAGCTTGTATGTTCCCCTGTAAAGACAGTCACTATCCTTAGTCATTATACAATAAATTAGAACACAGATGCATCAATTCAACCTTTTAAAAGGCTCAGTATTCAATACCTGATAAAGTGCATACTGCATTCTCCTTTGAACTGTTTTCCAGACAGTTTTAACCGAGATATATCTCTTTACAAGCCCTTATATTTACTTAAAAACATACTTATAAAAAAAATAAACACAGGGTCAGAACTCCATATGTCATTCATTTTGGCATATGTCATTTGCTGGAATCACAACTGGAAGGAATCCTAATCACTGAGTCCTACTTCACAATGCCAAGAAGGAATGCAAGACATATTAAAACCCAGGGAGATGAATGAGAATATCCAGTTTATGATTTCTGTACCCACCACAAAATACCCACAGTCTCAAAAGCTGCAGAAAACAGAAGAGCAGCAACTACCCCTATTCAATCTCCACTCACCTGAGGAAGCTTTTTATCTTCATCTGACAGACAATCAATTGCATTATTGAACACTTCTTCAACCATCTTCTTTTCTTCATCTAAGGCAGCAATTTTTAAGTTATTACAAAATCGAGAAGGCTAACATCATATGTAAATAAAGTGTTTACCACATTCTAATATTTATGAAGGTTTACAATAAAAATAGCATGGAAGTCTGTGAAGTCTCCACAAAACCACCCACATCGGGTCAGACAATCAAGACTTGAATGTGAGCCTGAAGGAGCCTAACAGTAACCAGAAGATGCTCAGGGAAAAGGAAAACAAAACAAACGTGGCAGCACAATATAAACTTCAGCTATTTCCAAGTTTGGGATTTCTCAGATTTGTGTACTTTCTGTCTATTTCATAAACCTCCCCATTTCTTTCCTATTTACTAGTCCCCATCTTCATGGACATAGAGGCCCTTCCTCTTCCCTGCTAATGCTCAAAGCTTCTACCCTTTCTACTTAAGTAGTACAAATATCGAGGATATATATTCAAAGGTATGACTGAAGAAAACACATAAAAATGCATCTCTGCACTTGTGTGTATTTTTTCATTTTCTGAAAGAAACTGCTGCATTGTTTTGCAACACTGCACTAGAACATGCAAAGATTGGAGGAAGTAAGCAAGCAAGAACCCTGAGCAGTTCACAAACATGAAATATGTTGATTTACAACAAATACCGTATTTTTGTTACAACTCTTAAGATTTCCAAGAAGCAATGAACTTAAACTTATTTTCCAAGCTTGGTCTTAAACCAAAATGAAATTTTGTTTGCCTTTTGGTTTTTTCTTTGAGAAGGGGGAGGAAGGAAAGAAAGAAAACCTTCTTGAATAGTTGGGAAAGAACAGTCTAGTGGTTTGTTACATAGTTGACTTTGAGAGAATACTAATTTTTCTAACGGACATAACATGAAAATTTTGGGAAATACATTTGTTATGATCAGTCTTCTCCCATTATAGATAGAATTTTCTAGGAACTCTTGTGCTATTATTAGAGTGAACAAGATTTTGGAGAAAGAAAGAAGGAAAGTTTAAAACAGAGGAACAATTCAAGACTGTCATGGCCAAGTATTCTTTGTGCAGTTTCCTATGGAAAAGATCCTGATGTACCAGCATAGTAAATGAAAAAGCAATACATATTTTTCATTTGTTTTTACACAAAAAGTCCCAAAGGAAATCCAAGTATGTAACCAGACTAACATTTCACATCTAACTACAATTGTGAACACAACTATATTTTATTTATTTGTACCTGTATTGAAATCTAACTTTGTCATCTGAAGTGCGTAGGCTTCACAGTCTTTCTTACTGAAGCTGAAAATAATCACAGGTTGGAAATTCCTTTCCATGATCATCTTCACAATCTTAAAAACATTTGAAGGACCTGCAGAGAGATTACATTAATTTAAATGTAATTTTAGCAATAAACTATCATATGGAATAATCGAGGCACAAGCACAGCTTGCATACAACTTTGTTGTATTATACAAAAAGTTAGTTGGTAATGGCATTCAAACTTACCTTTTGTTCCTCCTTTCCTGCCTTTCTGGTCCCCTTTTGCTAAGTCTCCTGCATCTCTAAGCACTTGCATTGCTGTATTAAAATTATCTTCTCTGAAATCTCCCTAGATACAAAACACAACCTTTGTAAGCCATTACTTCTTACATAGCCCACTTAAAAATACTTAGTGCTTTGCATAGCCAGTACCATTACCTCATATTTACAGGCTGAAGGAAAAAAAAAACAATGCATAAGCTAGCAAGTGAGTTTACTAGGTCAGCAGCACAGCTCAGAATTATTTTGGTGTCTCTGAAGTTATTGCTCATTGTTCTATCCACCACACTATCAGCCATGCTAGACCTGCTGAATCACACAATACCAAAACTGACTTTTAGGAATGTCTACATGAAACCACACTGCCCAATGAAGACCCAGCTTCAAGTGCAGAACTACTGTTTCTGGCTCTAGCTATTGCTGTGCAAGCCAAAGATTAATTTTAAATAAGTCGTTACTTCAAAATCACCTGAAAACACACAAATATTTTGCCCCCTCAACCAAACTAAAATTTAAATGCTAATACTTTTTCTTTTGAGTGAGAAACAGTACAAGAAACATCAGCTATTTTGCAGATTTACAGAAAGCAGCATGCACTTTAGAAACAATGCAAGGATGAGGGCACTTAAGACATCTCAGCAAAGTATTACTCAGCTGACTACATGACATCAGATAATAAAACCAATCTCTTCTACAAGAATCCAAAGTCTAACATCAATTCAGAGATCATTGTTACCCATTTGTACTTCATTTTAACACAAATATCCTTTGTATAGCCAACCCAAATTTTGCAAGAGATCAAGCTTGTGACTGATATGCAAGGAAAAAGATCTTTCAAACAAACTGAATATTCCTTACATTTTCATCAACAACCAGATGGAGTCCATCTCCTCCTGCTGGGAATATATAATGCTGCAGTGGAGTCGGTCGATAGTCGGTGTAAATCACATGACAAGGCTATAAAGAAAGAACAGCATACACATAAATATTTAATGGTTCTAATTGCATTGTAAGAATACTTGCTTGATGGAAAATCCAATACATTACTAGTAAAATGCATCTTTCTAAAAGCCAGAAAGTACGATTCACAGAAACTAAGATAAGACATTTTCTTTCCTGAATATGGATTTTGTACTAATGACACTGCTTAAGAAAATGAAAGTTTGCAAATCCTTTAGAAGAACACAAGTTGGCTACAAAAATTCTTTCTCATGAACACAAAAAGTAAGGACAGGTAGTACTTCCTTCTGTATTATTACATAGACCCAAAATCCTAACACCTTTGAAAACCAAAGGAAAAAGTGTTAATTTCTATTTTGTAAAAAAGCCTACAGTATTTCTTACACCACCTAAAAAAGCACACGGTAGACTTTAAAAAATATTTAAAGTTTTAATGCATCGAGAAAGCTTGGTTAGAAAAATAAAAAACAAAACAAAACATTAAATATTTAAGTCAATCTGCTGTAAAAAAAAAAATCAGTGTTCTGCAAAACAAAGTCAAGGTTTTGTGCCAAGCCTAATCTCTTATACTACACTCCTTTCATCACAAACAACATAGGAATCAATCTCTGGGGTATTTTTAAAATCGGATCAACCTCTTGTGGATACAAACTTCCCTAATTCTTATTCCCGTATTCTTTGCTGCAAAAGCATCTCTTAAAAAAACAGAATAAAATAAACCTAATGGTAATGGGACAGGATAGATTTCTTACATTTCTTTTTTCTCTTTGTTCACATGCATATATAGTATTTTCTACGGATTTATGATCTACTTTTGTTTTTAGAGAGCTCTTCAAACAACTTCTCCAAATAACCTCTTGTCTATCAGCCCTCTGAAAATCATAGTATATTCACTGTATTTCATAAATCAGAATGTTTGTTGAAATCAGGCTGGTGTCTAAGTAACTTTAAAGAAACAGCTTTAATGTTACCATGTAGAACCAGCTGCCAGTATAGCTGCAAAAGCTAGGAGTACAACCAGAGAAGCCAGGAGTGATCTATACCATCATTTATAAGCAATAAGAAGATGACTAAAAAGACACTCAAAGGTGCAGTCCTCATCAACCAAAGAGACAGTACTATGCCACAACACAACAAGATGGAGGTATAGCACATCAGAGACATTACCTGTTTGTGAAGATGGCAGATCCATTCAGCAAACTGACGCGCATTTGGAATAGTGGCAGAAAGGAACACATAATGAACATTGTCAGGGAGTAAAATAATTGTCTCTTCCCAAACCACACCACGTTCTGAAAATGCAAGAGTCACATAGGAATTTTATGTGATTAAAGACTATTTTTCAGCTCTGAAGCCAAAGAACAGCATGCTTAAAGACAAAATAAAACAAAAACTTTAAAAAGCCTCCCCTACACAAACGGAGTATATCAAATGCCCTCAAAGTGGCTTTTGCCTTGGCAAAGAAAATGCAGACTGTAACAAACAACAACCATCTTATGTACATTCAGCAGAAAACAAAATCTGAATGATTTATGCACAAAGATGACTGACTTTAAGAGACAGAATAAAGATTTAATTCTTCAAAAGAAAAAAAATTGTTCGGGGGGGGTAAAAAGATTTATTGAAAAGAAAAGTTTTACATATAGGATACCTGAATCTCTCATGTAGTGTATTTCATCAAAAATAACCCATGCAACTTCTCGCATAACCTCAGAACCTCTGTAGAGCATACTTCTCAAAATCTAGAAAAGGAAAAAAAAAATTGAGATCCATCACATGAAATAACAACAGTCACACGTTACAGAGATGTCAGTAAGAAACTGCCAGAATTTTTGGTTCACATTTACATGGCAGCATGAAATCTTATTCTGCACAAAACTTAAAAGTATTCAAAGATTGGCTGCGAGATGCTTTCCAAGTTGATTCCAATCTAACAAACTTCATTATATGAGACACACTGGTTTCTCTGCAAGAACAGTGCAGCAACTGTTATTTTTAACATAGAAATGTTATTTTTCTTCCAGCCTCTATGTGGCAGCATATTTGTTACAGGTTTGTAGATCTACTTCTGCCAAGTCACCTTCTTCCCTCATCCTAACAGATAACTTCTCTGTGATTAAGAGGAAATCTTTTGTCAGAAATCAAGTCATCCTGTCTCTCTACCCCAATCTTGCCCTACCAGTGTTTTCTCCATAAGACTCTTTACTCCTTTGAGATAATGACATAAAAAGGAAAATTCCAACTCATGGCTGGACAGATTTGTGCAACAGAAATATGACAAAAGTGTGCAAACGGTACTTTGTTATCAAAGGTGAAAAGCTGTATATTCCTGGAGCACTAGCATCTAGCATGAACCACTCCTCCATTTTGCTTCCCTAGAACTAAATACTGAGCCTACAGGATCAGTAAGTCTCACTTTCAGTACTTCACATCTATCCAAAGAAAACTCAGTGTCTTGACTGTTCAGGAAATTGAGTTTTGCCTTTCTCCATGTGAGAATGGAAGCTCCTGACTGATAGTCCAAAAGCATGAATTTACAGAGATTTACTTAACTTTTTCAATTATCAAAAGTTAAAACATTAAAGAGAGGCATAATGAACTTTATAACATTTTCGACCCTAGTTGGGCTTATTATGATAACTTCCATGTTTTAATAGCAGACTTTCTCATTCAAAAAAGGGTAGAAGAAACCACAGACAGATCAAGAATTAATGTCTGATCTTACCTCGGTTGTCATTACCAGACAAGAAGCTGTAGGATTAATGGTGACATCACCAGTCATCAAACCAACATCCTGGAATTCTTCATACATCTCACGGTACTTCTGATTACTCAAAGCTTTAATTGGACTTGTAAATATTACACGCTGTTTCTCCCTCAAAGCCAGGGCAATTGCATACCTGTATTCAAACGTACATATTAAAGTTGTCGGGAAGACATTCAGAGCATATTACTTTCCTCTAATCTTCTGCTTAAAAAAATAGATGAAAACATATATGAAGCATTTCATCTAGATTATGAAGTTCAGTGCAATCTTAACTCAACTATGTTTGCCTCTTTGGAGAGTGACAAATCACTGACAACAACTTCACTGATTTTTATGGTTATCAAAGCACACCTAGGTTAATTTAAAAATCTAACTGTCACTGTCTTGTGACAAACTATTATTACTTGAACCCATGCTCTAATATATCTACATGTACATCTCACTTCTCTCCTCAGGTCAGCAAAGCCACTCCACTGTCAGATCAAACCCTGACAAAAACATACACTATCTTTTAAACATTTCTTGCCTGATAAACAAGTTGCAAATTAAATCAAACCAGTGCTTCTGACAAAGCAAAAAAACCCACACAAAAACCTTATTAGTTATAGCTAGGGGCTAGAAAACAAAGGTATGTTTTTCAAAATTCATGCAAATCTGTATTGCAGAAACCTTCCTTTCAATCTGTACAATAACATCTCAACAAAACCAGACTGTTTAAGAATAAAAGGTAAGCTTAAACACAAATTAAACCTTTTACTACTCATCAAACGTAATGAAAGAAGTAATTTTTATATTCAAGAGTAGTCAATTAAATTCTAACACTGATAGTCCAAACTTTGTATCAAGAAACTGAGATCCAACAGCTACTGGTGGTTCAACAAAATGACACAACAAACAACACATCATTTTCTTATTAGAGTCTATCAGAAAAAAAACTTACTCTGCACAAACAGTTTTACCAGCTGATGTATGAGCTGACACTAACACAGACTGGTTATTATCTACACAAAGAATAGCTTCTCTCTGAAAGGCGTCAAGAATAAATGGATATTCCTAAAAAGAAAGCAAGCAAAAACATTACATATTTTTAACACAGACTGTTATTTACATTTGATTAATTTTGTGACTGATCTAGTGTGCAAATTACAGGTAGAAATGAAATCCTGTATATATTTGTAACTCCAATTTATCTTAATCCAGTATTTTTCAATGACTTTGTATTTAAATTATTTAAATAATTTAACCTAATACCACACCTAAGATATTTGCTTATGTCTTGTTGTCGTATCAAATGAAAATCTTACCCTGATGACTGAGTTTTCTCTAATATACTAATTTATGAAGAAAAACTACAGTGTACAACCGAAGCTACAGCCTGATGTTGTAGAACAGGATTGAAATCACAATAGCCTATCCACCCCATTCAACCACATCATTTTACTCTACCAAATGTAAATATAAAACCACCTATCTTATGACAAAAATAAAAATAAATGCAATCTATCACATACTTTTGCAGCTTTTCCAGTTCTTGGCTTCAGACCTGTGAAGTCTTCATCTGCTGGAAGTGCAACCTATAAAAGACATTTTAAATAAAACAGTTGCGGAATTCTTGGTGTCCAGTCCAGTGACATGGCAATTTTTATTTATATATAAATGACATGAAGAGCTGGAGCAGGACTTCTAAAGCACATGAAAACAAATCTGAATTTCTATCACCCTGCGTCTACGAGGCTCATGTGTCAAGGCTTCCTTCCCTCCTCTCAGAGTTTTTCAAGCAGTATCTCTATCTTCCTGCAACTATGCTCCTTCTCTCACTTCTCTGATACTCCCTACCATCTTGTGCGAAATATTTCTGCTTCACCTACCTTGGAACATTAGCTATTCAGACCAAGACACAGTCATGGTTTCTGGCCGATGGACGTTAGAAGCAATTACTCAGTTCACATTGATAACACTCCCTTTCCCAGGAGAATTTATTTATACAGGTAAAGTTCCTGTTCCTGGCCAATATCTAACATTCATTCATACTAAATATTTAAGCTCTATTCAGTTACTAAGTGATGGCAAACCTCCACCAGACTTCTCAAGATAACAAAGAAGATATAGATACATGGGCTTTAAAACCTGTACCATCAATTATATATACAGTTTCTTCATTACAAAAGTCTAATCACACAACGTCCTTGAACGTGACCCTAATTAACTTGAGCTGGAAGTTAATTAACTGGAAGACAGCAGAGAAAATAAAATGAGCATAAAAGGAAGTTAAAATTTACATAATTTAATTCTCACAGAAAATCCTTCTGACAATCATGTTTGTATGAAGGATAATTTAAAAAAAGCTAACATTAATAGTTCTGGTTTTTTGTATCTTAAACTGTATTTATGTCTATTAACACAATTTGAAAATTGATAGTTTTCATTATTTTGCTTTTACACAAAAAAAATTTTTTTTCCTTTTTACCAAAATGTCATTTTCAATGGTAATCAGCCTTACAAGACAGCCTTTCATCCTTGAACCAGAATAGCAAAATATTTCAGTGCACTGCTACACACTTAGATCATACTATTAACAGAGACCTATTTTACCAACCAGTAGGTTTTCCTCCTCAACAGTACTCAGAATGCACTTGGTACCTTTCAAATACAGAACCCTATAAACATTATCATAGAGTCTTTCGCAATCACTCATTTTATTGCATTCACACTGCTTCTGGTAAGGTATCCCATTGATTTGCCAAGTGTATGCTCAGTGACAGATACAGACCTCAAACTCTTTACAAACATGTTCTACCTTAAACATGAAATAATGTATCTGCTTGAGGGTAGGAAGGCTCTGCAGAGGGATCTAGAGAGGCTGGATGGATGGGCTGATGCCAATGACATACAACAAGGCCAAGTAGCCAATACTGTACTTGGGTCACAACAACCCCAAGCAATGCTATAGGCCTGGGGAGGAGTGGCTGGAGAGCTGCCCAGCAGAAAAGGACCTGGGGGTGCTGGTTGACAATCAGCTGAACATGAGCCAGCAGTGTGCCCAGGTGGCCAAGAAGGCCAACAGCATCCGGGCCTGTATCAGAACTAGTGTGGCCAGCAGGAGTAGGGAAGTGATTGTGCCCCCGTACTTGGCACTGGTGATGCTGCACCTCAAATCCTGTATTCAGTTTTGGGCCCCTCACTACAAGAAGGACACTGAGTTGCTGGAGCATGTCCAGAGAAGGGCAATGAGGCTGGTGAGAGGTCTGGAGAACAAGTCTTACGAGCAGTGGCTGAGCGAACTGGGGTTGTTTAGTCTGGAGAAGAGGAGGCTAAGGGGAGACCTCATCGCTCTCTATAGTTACCTGAAAGGAGGTTGTATCGAGGTGGGTGGTCCCTTTTCCCAAGTAACAAGTGATAGGCAAGAGGAAACGGCCTCAAGTTGCACCAAAGGAGGTTCAGACTGAGTATCAAGAGAAATTTGTTGACTGAAAGGGTTATCAAGCATTTGAACAGGCTGCCCACCCAGGAAGGTGGTTGAGTCACCATCCCTGGAGGTATTTAAAAGATGTGTAAATGTGGTGGACTTGGCAGCATTAAATTAAAGTTTGGACTCTATGATCTTAAAGGTCTTTTCCAACCTAAATTGTTCTATGATATAATAAGTACAAGCACAATAACCAATATTATTATACTGGCAGTAATACATATAATTCTATGAAACAAGCCTATACTTTTCATGTGCATTTTTACTGCACTCACCTCATGTGTACAACCTTCAACAGTTTCCACAGCTTGCACCTTTACTTGAGGCATCAGGTCTGCCAGACTAAAAACATACGAGTTAGCCAAAAAGTTATTTAAAAACCCTGTTTGCTTTATAAACGCAAAAAAGTTGAGCTTCTCCTCTACTTTAACTGCAACATTAAAAAAAGGATACATGAAACAGACAGCTGGCAGAGACTACTACCGGGACTGAGAATATCTATAAGTGTTAAAATTTTGCTACTATATATATATCTACTTTAACTACTGCTTTGTAGTAATATCTTAACTTGCACCACAAACTGCACTTGGATCACGTTTACATAAAGCTTTCTGATTAAACAAGGACTTTTTTCCAATATACAACAAAGCAAAATTGAAAATCTGTATTCCTGCTACTAGTCTTGACACCAAATAACAGCAGCCTGAAGCATCCCAAGCAGCTGCCGGAGGACGAGACCCCTTCTCTCATGGCCACTAGAAGGAGCTAGTGTCTCACTGCATAGAGCAGCTAGTAAGCTACTGTGGGCAAGTATACCTCCTACTGAGACCACCAACACAGGCACTGACTTAAAATGTTGACTCTCGTTCTGTTTTGGATCTATACAGGCACCCTTTGGTTACAGTGTTCTGAGAAGTCTTCTCATGACTTTCTCACAGAAAATCTTACCTTGAACTTAAGAAAAATTACCATGTAAGACCAAATGACAATCCAGATCAGAATTCTGACAGAAATCAGTAATACATCACTCAGAGAAAAGTGTAAGAACACAGCAAGCACATCATTTTTATTTCTGTAGTAGAGTTTTCTACACTTTGACCTAGGAGGCACACACCTGCATTTGGCCTCTGTGGGTGAACTTTTATTCCATGAACCCTCCTAATCATTTTCTGAAGGAACATAAACGTCCAAGTTCCCATGAATCTCTTAAGACATACTAAGCTGAAAGGTGCCTGCTCTGTCCCTTCAGTCTGTTTTCAAAACCCCTCATAATACCTGTCATGAAGTTCTGGAAAGAAAAGAGGAAGACATGCAGATCCTAAACCACGGAAATGTCATTCCGGCTTCCCTTCAGCTGCCTTATCTCCCCAGCTGTTGGCATGTCCAAATATATGCTCCTCTCCATGTCAAATACCTGCTATTTGAGCTCAAATTTAAAAGCATGTCTGTACTTGATTCCAAATGTTTGCTGCAGTTACAATCTTACATACCTGAAAAGCTTTGTTTCTGTCTCCTTGGTCAAATTCTTCTTCCTGTATCCCATGCAAATTATGCCTTTCAGTGGCACAGTACACAAGAAGCCTGCCTCCTCCCATGTGCCTCACTGCTTACCTCTTCCTATATGCCTGAAATCACCATGATGGCTCTGACCAAGAACCACTGATCCATATGCAGTAACCACAAACACATCAACATTTCATACTGTGGTTGCCTATCTGTCCGCAATATTATTTTAAATATAACCAGTGCTCATCACTGCTGAAGCTGTACTACCAGGATGTTCTCACTTATACAGGTAATGGAAAATCAACTTCATATGCAAATTCATCTTTTTATGAAAATACTGCAAAACTACTTACATGGACTATTCACAACTGGCAATAGCTATCCAGTATATCTTGCTATGATTTAGCATTAAGCTGGGCACTTACTTAGCATCTTCTGACACAACATCTTCCAATTTTGGCTTCTTTCCCACAACAGCATCTTCAGTACTATCAAGCTCTGCTTCCCGCTTGGTCTTCCCTGTCGCATCTACTGAAGATTTTTCATCCGATCGTTTTCTGCAACGTAAAGAGACAACAAATTTAAAGTTTGCCTGTTTCATGTATGTATTTTCAGAAAAGAAATCAGGTGTCCTAGAAGCAACTGTGACCACGTTGCATTCAGGGCACAACCCGGGGAACTCCACCCACGAAAACAGCCGTGAGTTTTCAAATCACTTCCCGGATGAGCTTGCCGTCAGGTACCCGCACTCCCCAGCCGCCCACTTCGGCCGGACTGCATACAGCTTTGGGGCCAGGGATCCCAGAAAAGCGTGCCCCTTTGGGCTACACGGACTCCCCGGTCCCGAGGGGGTTCA
>NW_010546974.1:12078-12300 GCF_000687285.1 Phaethon lepturus
GCCTCGGCCGCCAGAGCGTCCACGGCCCCCCACTGTGCCCTCACCCCGGTCTCCTGGAGCCCTCAGCGGCGCCCACTTTGTTCTTCTTGATGCCGGAGGCAGCGGCGGCGGCGGCGTCCTCAAACACGCTGAAGAGCTCGTCCCCAAATGCGTCCGCCATCTTCCCACCGGTCCCACAGTGCCTCGCGCGGGACAGCCCACCCCCCTTCCCTCAGATCCTTT